>NC_084984.1:19621429-19771429 GCF_963691925.1 Scomber scombrus
ACGCCAGTAACAGGTGCCTCGGCCCCCGCCTTTCCCCTCCCTCAGTGCCCTCAGGTTGTCCGTCAGTCCGAAAACCTGCGATGAGAGTTATAATAATGGCGTGGCCGTGGTGGGGGGCCTTTGCTCTCTACCCATGTCCAGCATCAGAAAACAACCTGTAGACATCGACGAGGAACTTATTAACGATATATTTTATTTAGAAGATAAAGTAGTTAGACGGACGTTGCAATGTTACCGCACAGAGGAGGCTAAATCTCCGCGGAGAGGCTGCTCTGTAAACAAAAAACTGTGTGAAACTACTGGAAGCGCTTTGCCATGTCGTTACTCTGTGTCAGAGGTAAGTTTTAACTGTCTTTTGTATCTCTCTATCCGATTAGAAACGACATTAAGTGGTAGTACAACAGGTAAAAACCTCAGTTTCTTGAATTGAATCTGACAAAGTCAATGGAATCTGACAGGTTTCCTCGCAGGAGCACCCCCCCCCCCCCCCCCCAGGGATACAAAAAGTAGCTAGTAAACGTACATGATTTTTGCCTCTTTATTAAGTTAATGAAACACAAGAGTAGCCTAATATTAAAGTTGTGTTCCCCAAAAAAGGATAAGAGATGTTGCCTGTATTTGATTGGGAGTCAGGAGTTCAAAAATAGCAGCTGTTTTATGCTAACAGAGCCACCACTGACCTCAGAGATATTACAAAAACAGCAGCACTGAGTGTATTTTATCATCTACTCAGGATAACCTCAATTCAGAATTATACATAATTTATTTGTGTGAATTATTCACTACATCATATTTATTGCATTGTTTTATGGAGCTGTAGGTTAGTGTATCTCTGATGGGTAGCTCAATTTGACTGGTGGATATAGTACTGATGAGTGGCATGAGCAGTGGGATGCCTTTCATTTAAACTGGTACCAGTACAAAAACTGGTGCAGGGGGCCTTTCCTTGACCCTTTTTTACTATCACCTCTGTTATTTTCCCAACATTAGTAAGATTACAATTCCTTATGTCATTTCTCATCACCCCACTGCAGATATACAACATTTTTATCATGGGTCTAGATTGAATTAAAGTATGTATTATGGATAGTTTTCCTCATTTGTAATAAGCAAAATTTAAGATGTGTAAAACTAAATAAATAAATAAATTGAAACGTATAATAGCAATCATCCTATTGGCCCCCATGACAAATAGTAATACACTTTATATCCACAAGACCTTTCAAAACAGAGTTACAGTCCACTTTACACAATTCAATAGTGAAACAAGACCAAATTAAATCAGGCTCCACTGTGCTGATACAAAAAAAAACAACTGGAGAATCCATCCCTACTCGGACATCCTTTACAGCAGCAAAGCACATTATGTAATATCCAATTCTGTGTAAACAAGACCTATGGCCAGCAATTTGGTCTTGTGCTGCCAAGAGGGGGAAAAAATAGTTTAAAAAAAGCTTCAAGCCCAACATAGAAGTTCAATTTTATTTCCTTTTAACCAAACGTGTGCGCACATCTGTAAAGACAGAACCAGCACAGTGCTTGATATAAAGTTTGGCATTAAATGTTAATGTAGTCATTCACAAAAGAGCTTTTATTCAGTAAAATAACAATTTCTTCTTCTTTTCCCCCTTTCCTTTTTATGCTAATTAGACTAATGGTGATAAAGATATGGTAGATACAATATTTATTGTAAACAAGACAAGTCAATAACTAAATCCTGTTAACATAATTATGCTTGTTAGAAATTACACACCCTTACATTTATATCAGAGAAAAGCCAATATGATCAGCAACTTTGATGGGCTTATATCTGTCAGTTTCTGATCCATAGTCCCCTTCCCAGTGTTAGTGTGATTACTATCTGTCTGCTTTGTGGCCTTGTGTCAAATCGATACCATTGCTTACACAAATGATGCGTAAAATGCCAGCGAGCATTTGGGTCAAACTGAACTTATAACTTAAGTCGGTCAGACGAGTTGGAATCGAAGTGGACTTAAAGTTAAAACTATTTGTTTGCATTTGCAATTTTTTTTGCGCTGTCTCTCATCCAATCAGACTGACTTTTGTCTTACTTTACACTATATAATTATTCTTAATGATGTTACCTGCAAGCAGTATGCGAGTCGCTGATTATTGAATAGCACAGTCCCTTAAATATCCACTGAAGATCTATCTTCTTGCAGGCAAGCAATTGGCATATAGGGCAACCTTAGTCTGATGTATTGAATTGTTTCCAGTTATTGTTATCTGAATGTTGAAATCTCCAAATGGTAGTTATAAGAAGTTCACTTTTTGTGCCTGGCATTTTATTTTTAGCCTCATACCTAATCTCAGACACAACATAATTCTTTTTTTCCTCCTTTTCTACCTGTTTACACAATTAGGCAAACACCTTCTGCCATGATCTGATGTCTCTTTAATGCCTTGAACAAATGTTATCCGAGTCACTATTGAATAATGACTCAACACAGAGCAGAATCCTCCACAGTAAAGTTCCACCAAACAATCCTAAAATGATCCTGCTCAGTCGTGATCCATCTGGGTGTCTGCACACGCCTTCTGCCTCTATTTCTATTTCTGAGTGTTTGGGATACTTTTGTGCTGCAAACTTTTTTGGAAGTGGGTGTGTGAGCCTGCAAAACCTCCAACTAATACCACTGCTAACTGACCCTTATCCTGTTGCTTGTAATAAGATTAAATTGCTAAGATTGGCTAATTTGAAGAACCGGTTAACTTGTGGCTGCAGGTAGCTAATAGGTTGTATGCAAGTTTGCATACACAAGTAACAAGAGGCAAACTGCCAGTTGGTGTACTTTCAAGCAATAAAAACCATACAAAACAGATAAAATGACTACATTTAGGGTTTGCCTGAGGTGGTAAGCATTGATCCTTCCCTTCCTCTGTCTCAACACAAGTCTAGCTGGTCAATATGAACTTGAAACGATCAATCAATTAACTGTTCAGCTGAATCAGACACACCCTGACTTCAATGACTAAATGACTGCTTCAACATTCCCCTCACGCATTACATAAATATGTGTCTTGTGTGTTGTAGCTCCACTGCTTGTTCTTCCTCAAGCTTAATAAGCCTAATATTATTTGTCCTAAAATTGTAATAATTTCAGCTGACATAAGCAGAGGTGGTCTTTTTTATTTCAAGCTAGTCACAGTGTCTCCTCTATCAAATGCTGCAAGCTTTATATGAACTATTTAGAAGTTGTATAATCACTAACTGTTTATGAGCCCCTTCATATGTGGCACAAAGATCACTGCACATATTCAATTAAGGATGGAAACACAACAACACAACAATTTCTGGATGTGTGGCAACACAAACTCCAGTTGAAGATCAGTTTAAATGCATCTTCTCCTTTTTTAAATAAGGAAAAAAGAGGGTATTTTTCTATAAAAACTGAAAACAGTAACCCTCAGAAGAGATTTTAGCATCAATACATCAAGCTGGGAAAGAGAGAGGCTCCTGGTGGGGAAAAGGTCACACAGAGGCAAGTCAGTCTGGTCCCACTTACTTCAGAAAGTTCAGGCTAATGGCTCTGGTAATAAAGAGTTATTGTACATAATGGGGCCTTTCGCTATAGAGCCTGTGGGCCATCCATTTATTGATTACAGTTATAGCAAGTGAAAGCTGGTAGGTGTTATGCAGCCCATAGATAAAAAGGAAAAAAAGGTCGCTCGGGCAGGGGTTGCATGTGATTAGCTGATGTTGTGACTCATCCCCATCCGATACCACAGCTTGACAATGTTGCTTATTTATTGCCAGTCGAGATGCTTCATCTCCATGGCGATGTCTTTACACAATAGATAAGTGGTTGCCCTTACAAGTGGACATGTGGGTTAGACTCCCGCTGTCGATCAGGACAGGGCTGAGCGGACGCATGTACCCCGGTGATGCTGCAGTATCAGAAGTGTGCAGATGCTGATTCAGACATGTGATCACCTCACTGACAGGATATCTGTTAATATCTGAAACCAGAGCTCACACACTATATGAAGGTAGCTTTTGTTGTTATCATCTTAAAAGAGATGTATGGGCTCCAGCAGGTTATTGAAGGAAGGGGTTGTGGAGTGGACTGATGGCAGTATTTCCTTTGCTGTTCACTGATTTGATGATGTGTTCAGACTGGAGGTTGGTGTTGGAATATAAGGAGGAAAATAATAACCAAGCTGTGCTGAAGGGACATTTAGGCAATTAAAAAAATTAGATTTTCTAAACAGGAGGTAAATGTGGGTTACATTGCATACATATTCGCCAAGTGACAAAGTTATCATTAAGTCTTTAATCAGTGTAAGAAATGCATTGGACTATTTTTGACAGATACAGCATGGAAGTGGCAATCTATATTATTGGGAGGGCTGTGACTAATTAGTTTCATCCTCAATTAGTCTGCAAATATCAGGAAAAAAGTCTAACATAACAAAATCCACCCACCACCCCCTCTAATGCTCTCTAATTAACATGTCATAGATTGTTTGTGTAATATGCACAAAAAATGAAGTTTTAAAGATTAAACATTGTGGTTTCAAGTTGGTTTACGTGAAAGACTTTTTCTTGGCTCGTGATTTTGTTTCTATTGGACACAGTCAGGCCATTTCCTTGTTTCCAGTTTGTGTGCTAAGCTTAACTGACCGGCTGCTAACTACAGCCTTATATTATAGGACAAACTTGAGAGTTGTATCAATTTTCTCCACCAGAAAGCAAATAAGAATATTCCAAAATGTAAAATTTTTCCTTGAAGGGATTAATTGATTACCAGAATTGTAATGGATTTATTTTGTGTTGATGGAATTAATTGATTAATAGTTGTATTAGTGTTCAATGAAAAGCTACCAAAATGCATCAAATGTAATAGGCTGGTGATGGTGAATTGGTTTCATGCTAGGGGTAGACGAAATGGCAAAAATATCACATCAGGATCATGATCGTCCATCCTATCCCAATTCTTCTTCATGTTGTTTTTAAGACTATTTTTCTATTTACTCAACAGTACTCAAGATTCAAGTTTCAAAACACTTTATTATCTATCACATGATAGAAATGTGTCTTTGGTTAGGGTTTCATAAACAACATAAAAACATATGCACATGATAGACTGACATAAAATAACATTAAAACTCAAACAACTCCATGGATAAATAAGAGCAAATGTGCAAAGCTGCTTTAAAAAGTAGTGACAGTCTGTTTGGTCTTGTATAAAAATTGCAATGAAACCAAACTAACAGCACAAACAAACTAATTTCACAGCTGAAAAGCTGATGTTGTGTAGAAACATTAGTGTGTCATTTGGATAACTAGCAGGATGTGCACCGTTTTAAAAAAAAAGGACACCAACACTGTACACCAGAGCTGACATCACACCAGCTTACAGCATGGCAGAAATTAGTCCTACCAGTTAGCAGGCAAGCTAACCGCTAAACAGTGGCGTTAACCTGTAACCCAGCTTTCAGTTTAACATGATGTGCAGCAGGTGAGAAGAAGCAGTATCTACCACAGGGGTGGACAATTATTTTTTCCATGGGGCCACATGAACAACAGAAAATATTGTGGCGGGCCAGACCAAAAGGCTGAACTCATTTCTGCATAATATTAATTTATTTATAAAAAGCAGTAAATAGCATTGTTTTGACAAGCTAGTAAGAGTATATGTTATAGTTAAGCAATGAAAAAGTGTGGTTGCCTTACAACAAATGTAATTTATTCAATCAAATTTACCAAAACAATGGTAAAAAGTTATTTTTTTACCATTTGTGACCCATATTAGTGAACATTTTCAGCCACATTCACTACAAAACACATTTTGAGTTTCATATACTGTTGGAAAGTTGTGTACAGTTTCTTAGCATTCTAAAGACATCACAATATTGTCTTTGTGCTCCAAACATTAAGCAAGATACATCATATTGAACTGTCACTGAACATCACTGAA
This sequence comes from Scomber scombrus, assembly GCF_963691925.1. Lineage (NCBI taxonomy): Eukaryota > Metazoa > Chordata > Actinopteri > Scombriformes > Scombridae > Scomber > Scomber scombrus. Next base: position 19,627,372 of record NC_084984.1, read on the forward strand.
CTGTGATTTTGAGAAAAAGGCTTCCAAAGAAAGTGTCCCAGCTCACTGCTAGTTGGTGCCTTTACATGCCTACATTTGTAGTCTAACCACCTCATTTGGTGTTTTTAAGTTCTTTTTTCTTGTTCAGTGAGAGAAATCTAGTCTCTGCTGGGCTTTAATGAGTGCATCAAAGTCAGGTTGAATGTCTGAGGTGGAGCCTTGAGCTGTCGTCGTCCCTTTCATCAACCGCATTGCTGCCAGCTCCTCCGTAATCTTGAAGTCCGGCGTTATCCCACGGACAAATACGAGTAACTGGGCTGTGTCGCGGACATCACAGCTCTTGTCCAAAGCCAAGGAGAAAAGTCAAAACTTGCCACTTCACGTTGCAGCTGAGACTCCAGATTCCCCACAATGTCCTCGATCCTTCTCTTCACGGTTCGCCTGGACAGCGGGACTTTCTCAAATGCTTCTTTTTTTTCAGGGCATATTAGTGCTGCAGACTCCACCAAGCACTCTTTCTCTCCGAGAATGGCTTACTGTTTTTAGCGATTTTGTGGGATATCACAAAGCTGGTCTTGGTTGCTGCATCCCTGGATGTGTAAAGCTTGGTAAAAAAGCCTTGCTGCTTTTGCAGATTAGCTAGCAAAGCTCCCGATGTTCGCGCCCTTTCAGCATCAGTCAAGTTTTTGTATTTCTCCTCGTGTTTCTGTTTCGTCTCGTAATGCCGACTCAAATTGTAGTCCACGGCTTTACCTCCGACTTCAGTAAATAAATACTTAGCAGTCCATTTTTTGTTGAAAACCCTTCATTCGGCATCTACCTTTATTTTTTTAGCACGAGTGGACATTTTTGAGGGGTAAGGTAAGGTCGTCTTGTGAATTGCTTGTGACAACGATCCAATCATGCGCATGTCTTGATGTACGTATTGCGTCATTATGTACGTGAATAAAAAACTGTTTATTTTGTCATTTCCGATTAACCTTACACGGGTCGGTCAGAGTCAACCAAAGGGCTGTATGTGGCCCGGGGGCCATACAATGCCCAGGTCTGATCTACCATATTCTACCTCACTCTGTCACATATTGAAAGGAAAGAACACCTATGCCAGGATCCTCTTCATTGATTTCAGCTCAGTATTTAATATCATCATAGCACAACAGCTGGTGGAGAAGCTGTGGTTGCTGGATGTGGACACTGAAACCTGCAATTGGAGGTTTGAGATGATGATTGAAATCAGGAGGGACGTCAGGCAACATCATACGCCGCTGACCGTTGATGGCACCACTGTGGAGAGGGTCAGCAACATTAAGTCTGTAGAGTGCACCTGGGAGACGACCTGACCTCAACCAATAACACCTTAGCAAACATTTAAAAAGCATAACGGTGGCTTTATTCCCTATGAAGACTTATAAAGGCATTTCTGCCCCCATTACCTACTACATAGGCTGCATTGAAAGCATTCTAACCTACAAGCTCACTTCCTGGTTCGGTAACTGTGAAGCATCCAAACAACCTCGTCTGTACAGGACAGTGAAGACGGCTAGAGAGATCATTGGTGCCTCACTCCACTTCCTGCTGGCGATGTACCATCAAAGCTGTGTTTTCCGGGTGTCCAGCATCATCAAGGATCCCCACCCTTCTTATCATCGGTTTTCCCTCAGGAGCATCTGTGCCAAATCCAGCAGAATGCTAAATAGCTTTTACCCACAAGCTGTCAGGATCATTAACAACCCACGAACATGCCTGCCTGCCCGCCCACCCTCTAACCTCTTCATCAGTGCTGGACACTCAGACACACACCAGATGTCAAAAGTGGAATGAGACATGTGCTTTCTCTCCAAATGCACTTTAATGCACTTTGCTGCTAATTGTTGGCTCTTTTTTCCCCCTTCCTTTGGGATTTACACGTTTTTATGGGTTTTTTTTTTTTTCTTTTTTTAAGGAATTCGTTGTTGCACTGCTGTCGCCTGGAATGAGCAACATTTAGGGTTTTTTTATGTTCAAGTACACAAGATACTGACAAAGACCTAAATCTTAAATCTTGAGCTTCCCAGCAGGACATTTAGACTGCTGTAGATTTAACAAACATGCTACCAAGCATCAAATCTATGAGCTAACTGGTTGTTGGCATTTAGTGTTAAAAACAAACAGTTTGGGTTCCTGATGTGAATCATGCAGATAGTTTAGTCTGCTGTGAGCTCCTTTTTACCTGAAAACCTTGTCACTACAGGTCATTGGAGATGTGGTGCGAGACATTTTAATCGTTCACAATCTCATATCGTCATATCCCACACACCTACTCCTTGCTGCCTATTTTGTTACCTTGGTTTTATTGCCAGGAGCTGAACAGTGTCCACACAGGATGTCAACCTTGTTTCATGCATCATTGTGCCTTTTGTACACTGATTCCTCTGTTGACTTTCGGTTGTCATATTTGTCTTACATGTCCAATTGAAAAAAATTATACAGCAGTTCTTTGTCCTGGTGGACACTCCAGTCATTCAAGCGTTCAAACCAAGAATTAAGAACACACTAGTTACAAAAACAAGATTGTTTTAGTGTTCATAGCTGTAGCAACACCACTTGTTTAGCACCTTGCTTGTTTGACATTGGATCTGTAGCAGAATGAATGGATGAGGAGATACAGTTTTATGAAAGGATGATAGGAGGATAGAGGCCCAGCAGGAATAAAAAAACACATAACTGCAGGCAGGAGTGGTTGAGTGTAGTGAGCAGCAGAGTAGTGGAATTATGAGAGAAAGAGCGCTTAGAGATTGAGGTTGTAATCCCCTGTCCATCTGTCTCTCTCTCTCTCTCTCTCTCTCTCTCTCTCTCTCTCTCTCTCTCTCTCTCTCTCTCTCTCTCGCTCGCTCGCTCGCTCGCTCGCTCTCTCTCCTCTTACACTGGTCCCGCCTGATCAGATCCAACAGCCAGCACAGTTTGGAAGTACACCACTGCCAGCAAAGGTGGTGCACTATGGTGTCACTTCCTGTTTCTACTGGTTTCCAATGATTTCTTTGTATTTGGATCTTACTTTTTTTTTTTTTTTTAAAGGACCAAATGGGCTCTATCATTTGAATAATACCTTCTAGTAGTATCAACACGAGTACATTTTGGATAGAGCTGCATATTTAATGCAAACAAGAAAAATAAAATATGTAAAATAAATTATCCAACTTTCTAAAAGGTATACCTTTGCTGCTGTTATTAAGTCCTGCTAAAATACAGTAAATCCACAGTACTACAGTGGTATGGTCATATGGCTAACTAACAACTCATAGTTTTGGTGAAAAGAGCAACATTTAAACTTGTATACATTTAAAAAATGTATAATTTAAATAGACTCCAGTCTGTGGGCATTATTAATCTTGGAGGATTTTCAATACTGTTTACTTCCGGGGGTGCTAAAGTAACATTAGGACCAGCAACTGTAGCAGCAGCAGGCAGCTGTCATACTCATTTTCTTCAGGAAATGCACATTCTATTTGATTATATTGATTATTCTCCCAGTTAAACCCATGCTGTCACCGTTCCAAGTGAGGAAAGTCCCTCCGTGACAACACAAAGTTCCCCAAACGAACCAAACACACTTCGACAAATAAAACCTCCAAACTAACTGTCAGGAGAGAAACTGACAACAAATAAGGAAAATAACACAAAATCTCCATCAGGAAGTAGGTAAAACAATAGGCAGGGTCCCTGGTTGGAATTAATATCACACAAAAAAGCGCAGGAGTCTAGAAAAGATGCTATGTGTCACTGACTCTCCGCACTGAATTTCCCCACCAGAAAGGCTCCCTACCCTGACATGCACCACGCATGCTGACCTGAAGTGGTGTCTGTGACATATTCTACAGATAGGCATTGAACTATAGTGAAAGGTGTAATGTTGATGTTATGTCAATAATGACTATCAACAGATCATTTTCTCTGTCTGTTCTTGCTGAGAACCACATGTGTTACACTGAACAAATGCAAGAGAGGTGTTGACTCTCGTTGTCTTGAAACTCATGCAGGGCTGTGTGGCAGCTGTAACCTGTATAGACAGCACTGTTTAGACATGCATAAAAACACATATAGTGTGGACGCATGGCTTCACTATATAGGGACAACATGATTCATTTTCTCCTCGTCATCATGCTCGGTATTATCAGCCTTGCCAGATTTACTTGCCAAATAGAAAATACCTGCTTTTGGCATTTGGCCATTTCAGATCCTGCTTTCTTAAATATACGTGATAACAAGTGGCAGGCATAATGGAAATGAGGCGGGGGTAGGGACAGTAGTCTGATAGGATAACTGGCCCTGCCACATAGTGAACTAAATGGCCCTCTAAAGCCACAGAGGGCCCAGGACAGAAAATGATAAGCATCTGTTTCCACCATAATGGCCCCCTTGTTTATTGCCCTCTGGTCTCTGTATCACAGTCCTAAATAACATCATGCAAATTAGGACATAAGGACACTGTGCCAGCTGATTTGCTCCAGTGACAAAAGAGAGGCCCACGGCTGAAAAGCCTCAGTGGGAAGCCAAACAAAAAAAACAACTCATACTATTGGTCTCTTTCCACATTTCCACTGCTCCCTTTCCGCTTCACACTGAGGTATGTACAAGACAGGAAACTCTTTGGGAGAGGTGGCAAATTTGTTTTTCTTTCTTCAACGTGATAATAAAGTTCCCAGTGTTAGCTTAACATTAGAACTGCATGGAATTACATTTATATATATTCTTAAACTTACTCTCTATTATTTGTGTTCTAGTATCCAAATAATACATTTCTGTCATTCTATAACCATGAGGCAAGCACGGTAGCTTGTTGTGTTTTAATTCATTTAATTCAGGATAGTGTTTAAAACAATAAAAACCACCCGCCAAAACGAACAATCAAGAATCTCTCTCCTTCACAGTTGTGTTGATATGCACAGAGAGAAGATGAGGGATGTTACATGGAAATATGAAAGCTTCATTTGTGCCTCCATCATCCTATTCTGCCCATCTGCCATCCTGGGCTCCAGAGGTTTAGTAGGTTATATGCCTGAACACATAACACTGCTACAGCAATCACAATTAATCCCCTCCAAAGCACTGCACAATCCTGTACTCGTTATTGTATAGATCAAGCGGCTAAAGATGGACAGTCTAAAAATAAACCGAAATTCACCAACAAGTAACCCCCCCTAACCTCTTTTTAAATAATTATTTTAGAGGTTTTCAGACATGCAGACATTTTAGTTTTAGTTTTATTGTTTTGTTGGGGTTTTTTTTTTTTTGGGGGGGGGGGGGGGGGTTGTTATCTTGATGTGCCCCAGTTCACAGTAGCCATTGTTTACCAGCTGTTGTGTTTTGTGATACAGCTGTCAAGGCTTATGCTTCTTGAAAATATTAAAGTTACAATCAGATAAAAGGTATTTGTCAGCTCTGATAAAATGTGGATGGCAGTATCTTATTTTCCACTTGCATAATATCAAAAGGCTGACTCAATGCAAATGTTATTACTATATTATGTGACCAAAAATAATCCAATATGCAGATGTTACACATGTTTTTGTAATAAAATGAGTGTCTCTACTATTCTATTGAGAGGACGATATTTAAAACAAATGAAGAAAGTGTTCACTTCTAAGCTGTAGCAGAAGTTAGGATTATTGCTCCATTGTCGGAGGGTTGTCTCGATGGGTCGCATTTGAATAAGAATGAATCGGCATCGGGAAATTAAATAAAGATTAGTTCTTCAGAGGCAATTAATATGGAAAAGTACAAATGGAAATGAGGCTATTTCCATGATAATGTCATGAGTGATGACATTTATGTGTGTTTGCACATGAAGTGTTGCTGCTCTCACAGACGACAACATCATGAGGCTGTCGTGTGTTTGTGTGATTCGGGTGTCACGAGTCACGGCTCGCCGGTCTGCATATTAATGAATTCGTCAGGCTTCAATAACATGAGACCCTGTCCACTTTTCATTACCCATGACTACACATGTTTATATTTCTGACTGCTGTTTTTCTGTACTGGCTCAACAGTGTGTTGATGAGATTTCAATTAACATCACGTTGTCTTTTACCCATCTAGTTCTGCTAAATAAACCTTACAGCGCATGTCAGTAGATTGAAAATAAGTTGATTATAAATTGTTCTTGCTAGCCTAATAATTGTTTTTGTTTTGTTTTTACAGTGAAAAAAGCCAAGCTCCAGGGTCCTTCAGGTGAGTACAGTACATCCACATTTTTCACATTTTCACCTTTTTGGAACTATTATACTATTATTTACCATTCAGAACAGGATCATATCTTGTGGGACTTTTGATTTAGTTTAATGGCATATTTACACAGTTCACAAACTCACAGTGCTAACTTGCTTTATGTTGTTGTGTTTGGAAAATAGGCCACATGGACTTGTTTTGTCTTGTAGGTTAATCAGTCAAATTCTGGCAATTCACTATATGGAAGGGTTGATTTTATATTACGTAATCCTGTGTCCTTCCATACCAGGCCCGTGCACCGGTGAGCTTACACCAAGATCGGTGGCTGCTAAGTCCAAATCCCCATGCTCTCCACCTAAGCAAATCCCTCTAGCGTTCAGCCTCACGCCTTTCTTAAGCCCTGTGACGTTTCTGGCAAGAGCAGGCAGCAGCACAGAAGGAAAGTCACAGCAGCTTTGAATCTGCCCGTGACATTTTACTCTCATTCTCAGCCCCCAGCTGACCTCTGTTTTCATAGAAGATAATTGCTAAAGTTAATTATCTAGTAGGTCTCTGCATTTAGTTAAAACATTTATTATTCTTAGTCTCTTCCCCTTCACCTTTGGGAGACGTGATGATTTAGTGATGTTCCTGTATTGTGTCACGAGTTGCTCCGGGTTTTGATTGGGAGTTTCTGCTGACTTCGTCTGTCCTGTCTGTGCCTTTCTCCCTCCTCCCTTGGCCACACCACATTTAACACCTGTCCCAGAGCAAACATCCAGGATAATTCACTTAAGCCTGTCGTCTCCCTTTCGGCGAAATGTAAACATCACTTCTTCTTTTTTCTTTTTTCTTTTCTTGCTGCTGGGCAAAGTAGGATTTATCAGAATATTGGGAAAGCTTAAAGTCCTGAATGAGATTTACAACAACAAAGATTATGTTCGTACTGTAATATCAAATTGTTTTTGCACATGCTACAGTAGAGTGGAATAAAATTAATATTGTGGTGCATGGGAAGTTCATGGAGACCATTCTTTTATCCAGTCTGGGTCTGCCTTGTTGCAGTGAACGTTTTTCTTTTTTTCTTTTTTTTGATTCAACATTTATTAGAGCAAATATTTTAGAAATGCAAAATAGCGCCAAATGTCTATTATTTGGTAAAGTCAATAGCGTTTGGAGGCCTCTGTGCAGCGCAGAGTCAGCCTCTGTGTTGTTGCCTGGGAAACTCTTTGTAACATCGCTACTTTTTAAGGAATAGTGCAGTTTGTAATGTGTGTACATAGCAAGGGTGAGAGGCAGAAAAGTGACGGTAAATGCGATCAGAGCAGAGGAGAAGGTAAGCATCAAGTTGACAGTCTGGCAGTAAATGTATGGTAGAGACTGCAGTGTGTCAGATAATAATTGCTGCAGCTTCTCAAGACTAAGAAAAGTCCCTTCTGTTGTTTCCGCAACTGCTGGAAGAATGAAGAGAATGAGCAAAAATGGGTTATCCTAACCTGACATACCTAACAAAACATATTTGGCACATGACCAATTGTATCTGTTTCAGGAATTCATAAATATGTCATATTTATTTGTTATTCCTCCGTTCTCGTGATAAGCCTAGGTTGCCCTACATGTGACTTATTAAAAGATCTCACAAAGTTTACATAGGGCTGGTCTGGGATGAGTGTTTGCGTTGTGCTCTCACCACACCTTCAATTGTCTCGCCTTTAAGACCTGAGTTTTAGAAGTGTGACATTAAGTCCTTTCTGGGAAATATTTAAACTTAAAGTGACCTTGGATGGGCCAGTGGCCAGCTGTCATACTTTCCACTGATTGTCACAGGAAACAGGAGCTTGATAAGAGCTGAGTGTTGGATTTGTGGGTTCAGCCTCTGCTTTTACAGCTACATGCACATTTTCTGTCTTGGTATTTTTCCTATAGAGCTTCTCTTTCAACAATACTCCAAGTGCCCAGATTACAGACTGTTCACATTATGTTCAGTCCAGAACTCCACGTTACGTAGGTTTATGTCTTCTGTCGCATGCAACATTGATGAGTGGTCTGAGTTTGAAATGTCAGCTTTCCAACTGCATGAGTTTTCCTGACTAATTTATTGAAAAACCTCATCATCAGTCAATAATGGATGAAGATGCTTGACTGAGGGCTCAGAGAGGGAGTGGGTGGTTCACAGACGGGGGCAGTGAGTGGTCTCAAGATGACATGGAAAGGACCAGCAGGTCGCATCATACCACAGTTCACCACAACTTGCTTTTCTTTACATCGCACTGACTGCTGTGCTTAGTGTGCTAGTTATTACAATTTAGTAATTGCAATTTAATTTCAAGCTTCACAACTTGAAGATTGCTATTGTTTCATATGAGCATTTACTGTTATCTTTAATAAAACTTTTGGATAGATCTCTAAACTGAAACTAGATTTCATAGATTGTTTGAAAGAATGTTAAAAAAAACTGTTTGTATTCATGTTAATTTCACTGGTAAAGAAAAAGCAAACAAACAAATAAAAACAACTTTTGCCAATGTCTTGTCATTGGATTTTGAATATTCTCAAATATCTCAATTGGCCTCACTAATCCAGTACCGGCCCACCTCCAGTGTGCAGCCACATACTTTGTGTTTTACCAAGCAGTTGAGGCTGCTTCCTCCTCAACAGTCCAGAATGTATCAGCCATATAATGTACAGTGCCTGCAGTAAAGGGCCCACAGCCACTAAGTGGCTCTTATCTAATCCATACATCCTCTTCCCTTATCTCATCTATTCTATTCATGGGAGCCGCCCCAAGTGTGGCACAAGGCATGGCCTATCTAATTAGGGAAAAGCTTGAGCATCCCCCAGGGTCCTTTGTAATAATGCCTGCATTTTGTCACTACTGTCCTCTTGAGACACTAATTAGGTCTGCCTCTTGTCACTCACGGTACCTGTAGGCCAGACAATGCTTTCAGACAGTGTCACATCATGTCAGCTCTGCTTTCAGTACAGCTTTTTGTTTTGGGCCATAAAACTTAATATTCATTTCTGGTGTTGTGTCATTGGAATGTTGTAAGAATCCACCTGTGTCAACTATTTACTGTCTCATTGTGTCAAGAGTTGTGTTTACTTATCTGGCTGCTATGTTAAACACTATGTGCAGAGTAAATGTTTCAATACGTTACCAGGGTAACCAGCAAAATCTTTGTTTAGTGCAGTCAGGTGGTTACTCTGCAAAGGGACAGCTGATGCCTTGCTTTCATTTCCCATAGACCAAAAGGTGAATTGTGTGTCTACTTTGTGTGTTGTGTGTTTGACCTAGACATAATGGGCATGGTAGTGGTCAGTTTAAAAAAAAAAAAAAGAAGTTGTATGCTGAAATGTCATGTTAATGTTCTATATTTTTTTAATTCTTTGTTTCATTGGGTATCTCTTATAACTGTTTAACTTAATAATGTTTAATATTACTTCATATTTTGGAGGTGCAATTATGGCTTAATAGTAGATTAAATAGATAATGAATTCAGTTTTTCAAATTGCCAAAAGTTTCAAACCAATCTGTTCATCAGTATAGACATTACCCTGCAATACTGTGATTGATAAATGTAAAGATACATCTTGCTGAAATTAGTCTAGGGAAGCAACTAACAATTATTTTCATTATCATTATTTCAAAATGTCTTAGATGCTGCAGGGATATATTCAGTTTTCTTAGTCTGACTAACAGTCCAGATATTTAAGATATTTGATTTACTGTTATCTGACAAAGAATATATCAAACATCTCATTTGAGAAGCTGGAACCATAACATTTGGGGCATTTATGCTTGAAAAATGACAATGAAACAATGATCCATTCTTAAAATAGTTGCTAATTAATTTTCAGTCAACTTATCGATTAATCCATTGATCGTTACTGCTCTAATGTAATCTAATATAAAAGGCCGGAAATAAATCTTAACTTCATGTAGGCTAAAATGTTCCTGATTCTGTTAAAGGTGCAGTGTGTAGGATTTAGTGGCATCTAGCAGTGAGGCTCCCCCCTTCCCCTTCTCAGTATGTAAGGGCGCACTCACACTAGGGCCAGTTGTTCCGTACCGTGCTGAAGCACGGATGTCTCCCCTCCCCTGTCCCCCGCTGGCCCGCACTCACATTACCTGTACTCAGGCACGGTTACCTCCAACACGTTGCGCAAAAACATATAGACAGTTTACTCTCATAAGACATGCACAGGTGTGTGTTCGCGTGCTGTGCGCCGGTAAAACATAACACAGCCGATCAATTAACACAACGCATTATGATTAAAAAGTGCAAGCTTGTTCTTCTGAGTCATGCCTGTGTAGTATGCAGTACTAGATACTTGTGATTCAACTCTTTACGCCAGTAAAAGTAAGACTTAGTGTTGCCTTTTAAAAATCGTCAATTTCCCGGGATTCCCTGGAAAATTGGCTTCTTTTCCCGGGATTTAAAATGTCTTATTTTCGGGGAAAATATTAATCCCTAGTGCGCATGCGTTACCAAGTTTACCGTGCCTAAGCACACCTCTTCCAAGTGTACCGTACCAGGGAAGTGTACCGTACTCAAGCACGGTACACTTGCACTCACACTAGCCAAATAATCCGGATTTTAGGGGGCAAACATGCTTGGGCACGGTACGATTGCCTAGTGTGAGTACGCCCTAAGAGAACATACATTGGCTGTGAAACTTGGTACTACTGTAGAAACACGGCAGGTTTCGTGGAAGAGGACCCACTCCATATGTAGATATAATAGGCTATACACTAATTAAAACATACTTATGAATATTGTATTCTATATCTGCCAGGTCCATTCTGCTAAATGCCACTACATTCAACATATTGCACCTTTGATGTTTTAGAGAGGTGTTGATTCAATTTCATGGTCATTTTGGGCACTGGTTAGTGGTTAGTGGTTTTTTAAATATTAAGGTTACCCTCACTGATATAAGTGTAAAGGGTGTGAAGACTTTACTGTAATAAATACAAAGGTAGTTCTCCCTTTATAGCTCTGCATGTATTAGGCCATTGTTGTGCACTGTTGCAAATCAGTGAGCACTGCTTCAATGTGATGAAGTATGCTGCTGGAAAGATGAAGTCACACAGACGACCACCAGTGGTGCAGAGCTAGTAACTATCAGAGCGAAACTGAACACATCAGCAGGCACGTGTTGATGCTCCCTCGTCCTACCGAGGGAAATGAAAAGTGGTGGTTGTGTCACGGGCCGTCTAATCCCCCCCCCCCCCCCCCCCTTCCGTCACCCCTGCCCAGCGCTGACAGCTGGTACAGACGGTCAACGTCGCACTGTAGTCCGGGACTACTGGCTGAGAGGAGGCGACAGAGATCACTGGGTGTGAAAGTTGTCTCCACGGACTGACAGATAGGCCCTTGAATCTGTGTCTCAGCTGCTAGTTTCAACAGCCAACAGAGTTCAAGCAGTGTTCATTTAATGCAAAAACGGCCAGCTGTCATAAAGTATTAGGAGCCGGAAACAAACAGGAAAAATTAAATTCAGCTGACACTGTCATCTCTGACCTCACTAAATTTCAATTTTAGGCCTGATGTTATCAAGGTTGACGGAGACCTTTTCTGCAGTAGTAACAGGTCAGGAGTGACTTGTGTTGTATTACGTCATCATTTCCTCTGTTGTATGCTATATGTTGACAGCGACATTATTAAAACTACCCTCAAATGAGGCTCGGACACAGAAGGCAGTTGAATCCTGTAGTTGTATCTGCTGTGCTGTGTGGGGTTGCCTCTCAGTGGAGATTAACAGGGTCAGTCAGCTAGCCTGGCGTGGCTTGGCTTGACATAGTTTGGGGGAGGAGACTTATCTGCTTTCGCTCTCACTAGAGCTCCTGATGTTATTTTCTCCCACACACAGTCAAAGACGAACTGGCTTGGTTAGTATTACTCGTAGCCGTTCAAATGTGGGATGTCCAACTTGTTTGTTTATGAGGCACATTTCATTTTCATTTATCACCCTTAAAAAGGTGTTTTGCACCATTTGTGCATGATAAATAAAACTGCAGGTTCCTGTAGATGTGTTAACACTGTACAAATAATCTGTATCTTTTCTACCATTCATTTTCTTTCTTTTGTAAAAGTAAGCATTGTTTTCTACCAAATGCAACCACTCTATATGCTTCTAGTGTACTGCTACCACATCACTACATTTTTCATCTTCTTTGTTCTTTTTTCTTTGTTTCAGACAAGTTTAACACCTACGTGACGCTGAAGGTGCAGAATGTCAAAAGCACAACTATCACTGTGCGGGGGGATCAGCCATGCTGGGAACAGGATTTCATGTTGTAAGTTATCAAACCCAGACACACTGGGGCCATGCTTGAAGATTTATTGAGCTGACTAAATTTTGATCACTTTAATTAGCAACTATAATAAATGTCAGGTGCATGATAGACTAGGCAAAGGCCTTTACAGGATAAACAAAAGAAATATAAATGCAACACACCAATGCAAACTTTATACTAGGTTGTAAACTAAAACAATCAGTGTGTTCAACTTCTGGGTCAGACACATATGGTCCAGTATATCCACACTGCCCTGGAATGACATTTATTGTCACTATGTGCTGACAGCATGGTTCAATAAAGACACATTGCCCAACAACTCAAAAAAAGAAGTGGTCTCTGAAAAGATGTCTGAACCCCATGAACCACATTTATTGTTGTTTTTTATTTATTTTTAAGGTAAGGTAAGGTATCTTTATTGATTCCCGTAGGTAGAAGTTCAAAATTGACACAGCAGTAGCCGCATAATGGTGAAAGTGATAAAAAAATAAAATAGATTAAAATACTATATACAATAGACAATCTCTGTTTAAAAAATCTTCAATTATATAAATATGCAATATGCATAAATTCCTGCCTCACTCTAATACCTTTAAAAGTTAAAGCTATAGCATTTTTTTTCCAAGTTCTGTAACACTTTCTACGAAACTGACTTGTTGAACAGCTGCTGTTTATTTCGTCTTTGTAATTCGTTGGTTTAATTTCCTCATTTTGCTTTCCCTGTGAAAGGTATCCATGGTGATGAAAGAGCCAGCACGTTGTTGCATGTGTGTCATTGTTTGTCTTTTGTGAACTCCCTCATTGCAACAGTGTTTGTTTTTCCAGACCTTCATCCTTCTACTGTCCATTAATGATGTGTCAGCTAGGTGTAATTCATAATCATTCATCAATGTGCCCAGCACCACCTGTTATAGCAAAATACGTCTATCAAACGCCAAGAGAAAATGACTTGCCTCAACTGAAATCCAAGAAAGGAAATTCCAATCTTGCAAAGTGTGAATCCCAGAAGCTAACCTGTAGCTAACTCTGGGGGATGTTATATACGAGCTAGATGAGAAGATTGGTAACATTCTCAAGTGTCTACAGTAAATATAAAGCTACCTCCAGCAGCCAGTTAACTTAGCTTTACACAAGACATAAGCAGTTATGTTTGAAAGGGAAATAGTGGAGACTCTAGAAAAATCACTGCTCCCACATAAAAGGTAATCTAGCACATAACCACAACATACAAAACCTATAAATCACAATTGGTTGTTTTTTCACTTTAAAAAAACAACAACAACAACAAAAAGTTGTGCAATATTTGTTAGGGAGCTTTAGGGGTCTAACTCAAATTTGGACAGAGCTAGGATAGCGGGTGTGCTAACCTAAGCTAACTGGCTGCTAGCAGTAACTTGTTATTTAAAGTATAGGCATGAGACCAAAAATAAATGAATACATTTTATAAAACACTAATGTATTGCTATGATTTGAAACCGGCAGTGTTTTAGAAGGTAAGACTTGTATGTTTTTGGTATGCTGTGCAAAATTGTCATCCATGACAAGAAATTAAAGACAAAATCCCCACTAGGATACTTACAGGCTTTAAAAAAAAAAGTTTGTGAAAGTGTTCTATAAAAATCTGCAGCTACTGTACATCCTCCTTTTTGCATAAGGAGCTGTGCACTGAAATTACTCATGTTGTTTCAAGTAGTGGGACCCTCTAATTAAACTAAAGCATTTCTCGTTTCTGCTTTTCCATGCGAGCAGGCCTACAGGTGTCTTTTAATTTCCTCAGTTTGTATTGCTTAAAAAGGGTTTAAGTGATGTGGAAGTGACAAATGATTAGTGAATAGAGTTGTTACATCTGGTTGACATAAGCGCATGGATGGTAACATTGTTGAAAATTACAACAACAAAAAAAGTCTAATATTGGTTAACAGTATCAAAATGACAATCTAAACAACCAAGTTAAAATTAGCAACAGTTTTATTTTAATACCTCGTTTGATTTGTTTGCTCTGTCCCATTTTGTATGAGCACATGATTCAGAAAAGCCTTTATCTCTGCACCTGGACACCATGGAGACTCAGTGCACCCCCACCTTTTGCACTTCTCTCAATTAGCTGTTCTCTTTGATTATCTTTTCTCTCATCTTCCTTTTGTTTGGCCTGTTGATAGTTGTAAACTGCCACAGATGAGAATATGCAAATGTCCTTGTCACACAGCTCCTTTCAAAATTGATATGCCATTTTATTGCTGTCATCAAGCTGTTTTTGTGCCCTTTGAATAGCATGTTGAATAACAAAACAAGGCTGGAATGGATTATGACAGCTAATACACAACAAAAAGAGGAAGTAGCTTTTGTTATCTGACAGTGGTTTTGCCTGGCAGTAATTATTTAGAAATTTCTGGTTTATTTAGTGTGAATTGAATGACATATTGGAAAGTTCCCCAGCATCTTTGTTCTAATAACAAAGCCTCAAACTATACAGTTAATTGTTATACTGTTTTCATCAACTGACATTTACCACACTGTTTATCAGGAAGGATTTTTTTTTCGTAGCGTGACATTGCTTGATTACATGATTTTTTTTTCTCCCCTCCTAGTGAGATCAACCGGCTGGACCTTGGCCTCATTGTTGAGGTGTGGAACAAAGGTCTTATCTGGGACACCATGGTGGGGACAGCCTGGATTCCTCTAAAGAGTATCCAGCAATCAGAGGAGGTTAGAGTGCAACCGTATATGACATAATCTACCGCAAACTTCACATTTTTCTCATTTAAAAAGATAAATTATTCAACTTTTTAGTTTATTTCTTCCTCCACAGACATTCAATTTAAACTTACAAATGATACAAATACCAATATGGTAGCAGAGTGGTTAGGATGCTTACTGTGTAGCCATGTAGGTTTGATTCCAGCCATGGATCTTTGTTGGATGTCACATCCCACTCTGTACCTGTCTACAATCTTAATATAACTACTCAAGTCACACAAAAAAGGCAAAATGCAACAAACAAATAAAATCCCATCCAAAAATCTTTGTTTTTAAACTGATATAAAATGTCTTAACCTTTATAATAACAATAATGGCATAAAGTAGGTATAAGAATTGTCACAAAGAATGTCCAAATGTCTTCCTACTGTAAGGTAAATATCAATATCAAATTGCAGGAGGGCTCAGGTGAATGGATTTTCATGGATGCAGAGGTCCTGATGAAGGCGGATGAGATATATGGCACCAAGAACCCAACACCTCATCGAGTCTTGCTGGACACTCGTTTCGAGCTGCCTTTTGGTGAGATAATCAAGTTGTCAGGCCATTTTTTATTATCAACAAGTTTCCAAGTTTGAATCTCTCCTAATTTGAGATTTTGCCTTTCCTGCATTCGCTGGCTCTTTGTCTTTCTCCTAACTTTCTTTTTATTTTAGGTGCACGCTTGACTTCAATGATAAGGGGTAAATTCCTATTGAATAAACCGCACATTTGAAAAGTTCAGGCACTTACGTAAGACATTTTGCAATGCTGTCATCTCAAGTACCTGCTCTGACTACAGTGGGTACATTATTGATGTGGAGAGTACATTAGTGATTCT
Organism: Scomber scombrus; assembly: GCF_963691925.1. NCBI lineage: Eukaryota > Metazoa > Chordata > Actinopteri > Scombriformes > Scombridae > Scomber > Scomber scombrus. The sequence goes on from NC_084984.1 coordinate 19,643,412, forward strand.
GGTTACCTCAGGGCAAATCAACCTTTATCCCTCTTAGTTACACAAATGCCACAAATATTTCCTGCTGAAATGTCAGCACGTGGTTTTCCAGGCAACATAGGAAAAACTAGCCAGCCTGGGGCACCTTGTAATAAATTGATGACGTAGTAGTGTAACCTGGTGTCCTGTAGTGTTATGCAAGTGTACCTCGCATTGATCTATCTCGACTAGAAAACATGTGAGCAACAGGAGTAGCGTATGAGATAACATTTTTCCTGAATTAAGTTAAATCTTCCTTACCATTATCTCATTACAGGATGTGAAGAAGGAGACTGACATGAACAACTAATGGGTTGAAACACTCTTCAATATTTGTTTTACTGTCTAATGTCCCTTATCTGGTTCCAGTGGGGATGTGGAGCCTGGTTCTGTCCTGCACAAATTGAGAGCACTGACCTATCATTTTCAGATCTTCCTTTATTAACTTGGGGTCTGTAAATATAATTTAGTCTTGGCCAGATTGTTCCATTGTGCGGGATTAAGAAACCATTTTTCATGACTAAAATGATGAAGAGCAAAGTATAACTGTAAGTTCAGGTCTATTAACCACTTACCATTTTCTGGAATCATCCATCACTAATTTACATGTATATTTAATTAGAGCTGCATTAATTATGTTTTGGCCACTTTGGTGCAGAATAAGTCCCTAACCCTAACATGTTATCAAACAGTTTCCTACTTGCACATCAAGCAGACACAGAGCTACGTAAGCGTTCATTTAGAGTTGTGTCTTGTATCCACGTATCTGGCTTTTTAGTTGCTAGATGTTTCACCTTCTGTACCTGTTATTTGCTGACTTTATGTGCCTGCCATGTGGGGCTGGACAGGTGGTGTGAAGTGGGTTTATCTGAGGTTTTTGGTCTAAAATAGATGCTTTGCTGGTGATGGAAATGGGATTGATGAGAGCGGTGAGACCAAACCATACTGTTAATATTCCTTAAAATCAAAACAATGAGCTAAAAGAGGTTTAAAAACTCCCTAGTGATGCAATTGGACAATATTCTCTGTGGGTTTATTACAACAAGTGTCCCCTTTCACAAAACATGTAGTTATTTGGTTTATTGTTGATATAAAAATATTAATGCTGCCTTATTATTTTTCATGGTTGTGGCCACAGCCCATTGAGCACAACTGTTGGGACAATTTCATTTGTCCAACAGTTGCTAGATCCTAGAAAATGCTAGATTAATATCAAGTCAGGAAAGCTGTTATTTGTATATTCCAATATCACAAATCTCAAATTTGCCTCAGGGGCTTTATCCTTTATTCTTTTACATTTGATGGAAAATAATTTTACAAATAAGGTGACAATCCAATGCCCTCCATGATTGAAGGGTAAAAGGTTCCCTGTGCACCCCTCTGTTCTCAGTGTCCTTTCCCACAGCTTTACTGGCACTGCATATACGGCTCAAACCTTGTGATCAAAAGGCATCAAAGTTAAAGCAGCGTGTCTGTCCGCTGAGTGGGCGAGAGCTGTTTTTTTTGTCTGTTTTAAGAGGAGACCTTTCAAGGTTGCAGGAGGCCATCATGACTCTCTCTGCCACCAGAGCCATTCATTAAAGCTGTGTGTCGGTGTGTCTTTGAAGGCCTGGCCTTTGTGTGTGTGGCCTTTTAATGTGCATCTGTCTGCAGAGCAACGCATCCCTATCCTCCTCCTCCTCGAAAAGGTGGAATGGTGAGAGACAGTATGATCTGATACAACAGTAATCTTGTCTCAACTAATAGATATAGTTGGAGAGTTTGGGATAAGTGAGGTACAGATGAGGAAATAACACTCTTTTCTTGCTTGAGGTTCCATCAGCTGTGAGCCAAATGTAGACTTGATTTCATATCAGGTGTACCCCACCATCACAGAGATGCGAATGTTGCTGTATGTTTATTTGGCTTCTTGTAACTTGTTTTTGTTTTTGTCTTGTGGCTGCTGACATATTTAAGTTATTATTTTTGGTTTTTATTTGGTAGTTTATTTGATGTTATGTGTGCTTTCAAATATATGACTTGTAATACCTCTTACAATGAGTTTGGGTTAGAGTAGGATCCCTGTTGCTGTGATGTGAACATTTCTGCCTTTTTTTTAGTCCCTTAACAGCTTGTTGCCATTGCTAACTAACTATTTTCATTTCCTCATTCCTGAGAAGCTCATGAGAAATTAAAGAGGCATTAATCTATTATGATTGCATCCTGGAATATGATGCCTGAAATCAGAGGGGACAGGATGTTGACTCAAAACACAGGTTCATGTGTATGTTTGTGTATGCATATTTTGGTACCAGACATCCCAGATGACGAGGCACAGTACTGGACGGGCAAACTGGAACGCATCAATACCATGAGTATCCATGATGAGGTAAAGAAATTTAACAAGATTTAACTCCATTTATTTGTATGAAGGCCAAACATCACTGTGTTGTTATGATAAACATATTCTATGTCCAATTACCGATCAAGCTCTTTTTATGTTGTGTTTCTAAAAAAATGAAATACAAAAAAGTTGCTTGTATGTTCCTGTTAACTACTTCTTTTGCTAATGATGTAGAACTGCTATATTTATTTTTTGTTGTTATTGATGTTGGAGTGGTGCTGATAAATTACCATGACAATAACAATATGACATGAAACATGAAAAACATGCTTGACACTTGCTGTTTTTTCCCCTCTCACTCATCTATAGTACCCTCTTCAAGATGACGTTCAGAGTCGCCCACTACCTCTGGCAGCTTCCCAGTGCTGTGAGTGTGCCTGACCATACTCCTTTCGGCCTCTAGATGGAGCCAATTCTCCACTCTTCTAGCTCACAGACTTTGATATTATTTCCTTTCCTTTACCCTTTTGTATTGTGTAATGTCGTAACAGTTGAATCCTCTTGATCAGAGTTGATATGAAGACTAAGTTTGAAATTTAGTCTGCCCATATTTTTTATGCATGTTACATCTTTCTTACTGTTGTGACAGCTTGTTTTCCACTCTGAGCACCACTGATTGGGTTCCCGCATCCTCTCTCTAGCACAACACAGAGACACTTTTTGTTTTGTTTTCACAACCCTTACCTCCTCTGACTGTACCTCTCACTTGTAACATCTGCACTTTCACCAGGCAACTATTTCGGATGGGCTGACCCACTAAGTATGTAAAGCACACTTTGATTAAATTATCCCCCAGGCCAATCCTCAGTGCCCTCTGCATGTCCTGATGCCCATATTTCCCAATAATAACTCTTAACACTTGATTTTCCTCACTTTCCTCACCTAACCTTTGTCCTTTTTTGGCCCTTTTTTAACCTAAGATCCTGCTATTGCTGTGCTCCTATTTTCCATGCTCTGTGCTGATGTGAATTGATTTTTATAACCCATGTATATGTACCCATACATTATAAGTTTAATGCATGTTCTCTCTCTCTCTCTCTCTCTCTCTCTCTCTCTCTCTCTCTCTCTCTCTCTCTCTCTCTCTCTCTCTCTCTCTCTCTCTCTCTCTCACTCTCTCACTCTCTCAGTTAAATAATCTGTAAGGGTGTAAATTGTAGTTGCATCACTGAGTTGATAGGTGTCAGTCTTTGCTAAACTATATTCATATATCACCTTGACATTTCATTGTCCTCACACTTTACTCTAAGAGATATCAACAAGAATCAGTTTACCCTTCATCCCCTCACTTTATCGCTTTGAAAAGATAAACCCCCCAGCTCAGCTGTCCCCTCCAGCAGACACCAACCTCTTGGTCAGCTCTTAAAAGATGTTTTCTAAGGGTAATTTTTGGGGTTGCCAAGGTCACTTTCGAGTGTTTTTTGTAGATTCTCTGCTTATGAACAACAATGGCTGTTAATATTATTATTATGTGTTTAAGATGGCTTAACTGTGGTGACAGCAATTTCTATTTATCTCTTTTTTTTCTTTTTTTTTTAGAATTTTTGTCCCTATTCTTTTTGTTGGAAAAACAAGAAGTACTCAATTATATACAATTGAGTATCTTCTTATTGATACAAGAAGATACAGAATTTTTCTGGAAAGCTTGCATGTATAAGGGTTATAGTCTTTTAAAACTGCATGACCTTTACCCTCTCATCTTCCCTATTAACTTGATATTTACTGACCCTAGTTTGTGTATTTCTTCAGATATACAGAATTCTAACTAGGATACATCCTCAGCTTCCACATGGGTTTAATTATAACCAAGGGTTGTATTTTTAGTGACTGCTGTCATATGAAGCATGTCTGCTCATGTTTAAGGAAATATTCATTATTTGTGCTCATCCTGTTGCCTGTTGCAGCTCTGGATGACCAGGACAGTGCTGTAGATGACCGGGATAGTGACTACCGCAGTGAGACGAGTAACAGTCTACCTCCGCGTTACCATACGACGGCTCAGCCCAACTCTTCCATGCACCAGTATCCCATGGGGCCTCGGACGCAGCACCACCCAGACTCCTGCACAGACTCTGTCCACAGTTTTGACCTAGACTACAGGGATCAGAGAGGAAGCAGGTAGACTCAGTTTGCACCGGTCAAATCAACCCATCTGACACAGAGTAAAAAATGTAACATTATAAGCTCATACTATTAATTGCAGGGCTATTTTACTGATTGTATTAGAATGAACAGGTACACCCTCAGCATTAAAATGGTTACTAGGGCATTCTATGCCGTTATCTTAACAATTTGCTCGCTTAGTTTCATGTTTAGAGTGATAGAAGTGATTTTAATGATCATGCTTCTTTCGGATAGCTTGCCTGACCAAAAATCCAACATGGCTATAGCTTTATGCTTTCATGTTTTTGGCTGTGAGCTGGCTTTCTTGTGTCATAGTGGATGGATCATTCAGCTGCTTCAGTAGATCAGGAGGGATCTGTACTCAAGAGTCGAAATGGGTTTTGTCAGTTAGTTCTATGGCAAAGTGTGTGTGGTGATTGTTACCATAATTATTTTTTTACATTAAAATAATAAGAATTTTAGAGGAAAAGACCACAATAATAATGCTGTTATTATTAATAATAATATTAATATTACCACCACACAGCTGCTTAGAGGTCACTTTTGGTCCACAAAACAAATGGTCTTAGTGCATGGAATTTTACATGCACTCATGGATTGCCATGGAAAACATGCGTCCCAGTGAGACTGCTGCAAATCTGCCTGTGTGGATTGATAGGAAGTTGATCCGGATAATTCTATAACATCAGGAAAAAAAAGGATTACAGCCAGGGAAAGCTCATTGCTCTTGCTTCTTTTTGTCTTGAGTGTCTTTTGTGATGGTGAAAGTTCCTGGTAGTTGGAATGACTCTGAACTAGCCATATCACCGAGGGAATCCCTCTGTCACACAGGGAGGGAGTGGGCCAGTGACATACACACGCTTTTCTTTGGTGATTAAAAACTTTGTTTAGTGAACACCATATGGTGGTGATTTAGCGTGTGTTGATAAGCATGACTGTTGCTGTAGGGATTTACAAAGATCTAAATTCATGCAGACACAGGAAAACACAGGGGCACACATACACGTTATTACACTTGCACAGTTTCATTATCCATGCGTACTAATTACTGTGCAGCTTTCTGACAACAAATAATTGATTAATAGATTTAATATTATTGATTTAGTCTGTAAAGACTGTTGTAATATTATTATTACAATTGTGAAACTGAAGAGCATTTGCATGCAACTGTTTTCATCTTAATTTCTCCATTGATCGCACTGATATATTTGTGTTTTTGTGTTTCCGTTTTGCATTTTTTCTTCTTATTTGTTTGCTTGTTCTTTTCTGTCCCTGTCTCCTTTCCCGCTCTCCTTATCAATTAAAAATTATACCTATTTAACTTAAAATAGATCATTAATCCAGAAAGGAAGGGTCAGAATCATACCTGTAGATTCTGGAATGGGGGTGGACGATTGGGAAAGCAAATACAAAGGGCAGGCCAAACCTCAGCTGAGTGACTTCTTAGATGAAGAGGAAGACAACGTTATCCTTCGAATGGGAAGGCCTTACCCTGACCCATCGCATAGCTCTAACCGCCAAAATACTCAACAGAGTGGTATTCTGCCTGCCACCTACCCTGAGGGCTATGACACTATTGATCGGCGGCGAAAGAAAAAGATAAGAGACCCAGGAGGGTTGCTCAGTACAGAGGCAAACAAAATAAGAAAAGAGGCTTTTCCCACTGACCTTGCACTGCTCAGTGAGAAGAGAGGGGAGCTATTTATGCGGCAGGTAGCAGAGATGCAGCAAGAGGAGGAGCATATGTCATCATGCCTCAGGCCATACAAGAATGGGCTTCTCTACAAGACTAGGATGTGGGCTAAAAATGAGCTGGACAACACTTTAGAGAATTATGTGGCATACAAAAAAGAGCAAGATGCTAAATTGAGGGCACGGTTTGATTTTGAATCAGTTGATTCTGAGGATTTGCACTATTCCATAGGAGCAGAGGAGGATATTGATGACATTGCATCTATATCAGAAGACTTCCCGCCAAAGAATGTAAGACATCTCAAAGACAAGTATTATTTCTCCTATGAGGGCCACATAGAAAATGCTCAGGGTTTTCGGGACAAGAAGTGTGGAAAAGCTAAAATTGGAGGATGGGCTCCAGAGGCAATGCTCTCTCCTGTAGAAGAACCAACTGATGAATATGTAGACCCTATGGATGAGCTTCAATGTCTAGTTGAAACTGTTTCTGAGTACCTTGCTGAAAAAGAGGAGGAAATAAGCAAATATGGTTCCCTTCCTAAATCAAGCAAATCTAGACTATCATCTCTGGGTAGCAATAGAACCGATTCTTTTGGAGACGACCAAAATAGTTCAAAGGATCCCAATCCTTTGGAGAGACCCAGAGAAGGAGAACCCCAATCGCAAACTCCATCTGACCAGGGCATTTCAGGGGTAAAAAATGCCATGAGCTCTTTATTTAGTTCTCTTACTGACAAAGTTGGTGGAGGCCACAAACAGCCCGTCCCCTCTCCACAAGCACCATCTGCACAACCACAATCTGGACTAACAAAACTGTTATCTTTTATTCCTAAATCAAACAGCTCAGCTCCTGTAGCTGTTGTATCGCCGGTAGAAACATCCCCAGAAAATGTATTGAGTTCTTTGCCTTCTCAGCCACCACGTGATGCCAAGACACAAGGTCATAATCATGAAACAAAAGCTCCCACAAGGAGTCAGACTCATATAAATACAAAAGAACACGTATCCGAGTTTGTAGCCAAACCTGAAATAGCTCCAGGAAACTCAGTCTTGGGGAAATTAAATCCTCTAAAGCTTTTTTCATCAGGAGATAATATGAACTCAGATGAATACAAACAGCCACCAGAGTCTACATATTCTCAAGGCCATACACAATGGGATGGCAAGTGTGTTCATCAAGGTAAACAGTCAATGATAACCGAAGTAGGTAAGAAATCTGAAAAATTAAGAAGTTCATCACATGAGAAACATTTGGGACAAAATCTAAATGTAAATATGCATGGAAGACAAGATCCCATGATTAACAGACAAGAAAATGTGCCTGCTGCAGGGGCAGCAAAGCCTACTGGCCAAACACAACCCGAAAACACTGGTTTCTTTAGCCCTTTTAAGAGATCATTAAGTTCATTGATCACACATGCTGCCCCCATTCCACCTCAGGGACTTCCACCTGTGGCAGTTTATCCAATGTTTAGATCCACAGAGGGTCCCCGACCACAGAAACCAGTGGAGGACCCATCATTGAGTACTAAGCTTAAATTGCCTTTCCTCTCCTCTGAAAATGTCTCTACTCAGCAAAATCCCAAAGCAGAGGGAGGCATGCTCTCTGGTTTTTTAAAGTTTGCATCCAGTGAAGACGTTAGTGCCTCCACAAACACACAGAACCCTGTGCAATCATATCATGACTCAATGTCAACAACCTCCACTACTTTTACACAAAATCCTGGAGTGCCCCAGGAAACCTCTGAGAAAGGATGGCTCTCCAGCATATTTAACCCTGCTTCTACTCCCTCTAGTTCAAACCAGGATGTTATCAGTAATCAGGAATCTCAGAGCAGCAAAGTGCCACCTGGTTCACATGCACAACATACATCGAAACCAACAGTGGCACCTCATGGAATGCAGTATCAAGCGCCTAATCAGCCTGAATCACAAAGTTTTTTAACAGGTCTTTTTAAAGGGAGCTCAACTGAGGAAATCTCTCACACGGGCTCTAATCAACCCAAGCAAGGAGGACTGCTATCTGGACTTCTTAAATTTGGCTCAACCGGTGACCTATCTGACAGTGTGCCACAGCAGGCTCCCCGTAGCAATCAACCACCCAGGAGCAGTAATCCTCCACAGTTGCCTCATCAACCTCCCCCAGAACAAAATTCTTCAACCACACAGAAGGGGGGCTTTCTCTCAGGGCTATTGAAGTTTTCATCAACAGAAAATATACCACAAAATGCACAGCCCTCTGAAACAGAAAAACAGAGGAGCTTAACTGGCAATTACCCTGGTCAGCAGCAGACTTCAGATGAAACTGAGCAACCTCAGCAAAGGAAGCTGCTGTCTGGTTTGCTTAAATTTACTTCTTCTGAGAATATTTCAAGCAGCCAAACAGTCCAGCAACAAAGCAGTGTTAAACATAATCAGCAAGTTTTCAACCAACAGAATACTCCAGGACCAAACCAAGGGCCTCATTTTAAGAACAGAACATCAAGTCAGCAATTTGACCAACAGGAAACACGTAAACCGGGTTTTACCCGACAACAAACTGTTCCACTCCAGCAAAAACCATCCCAGCAAGGTGGTCTTTTGTCTGGTCTTTTAAGATTTTCTTCAGCAGACAACATAAACACACAACAGCAAACATCAATACAACAACAAGGAATTAGCCCAAGTAAATCTAGCCATGAGCAAACAAGGTCAAGGAATATCCCAATTTTAACCCAAAATCAACCACAAAACAGCTCAACACATAAAACAACTCCAGCAGGTGGTTTACTTTTTGGATTATTCAAATCCTCCTCAGAAAATACACCACAACAACAGCAGCCTGAAATAATTAATGAGACACAACAACAAATTAAAGTTCCATGTAGCCAGGCTGGTCAAACTGGTCAAATACAGCTGGAAGCGACAAGCCAATCTGGAGTGCTCTCTGGTTTGTTTAACAAGTTAACCAAATCATCTGACAACATTGACACAACCTGCCAGACAACACCAGCACAATCAATGCACCAGACAGCCAATAATCATACAGCCCTAATGAAGACACCACTGCAGACACAGTCACACACTGTTATTGCCGAACAATCTTCACATGAACATACAGAGAAAGAGAGGAGGACTCCACATACTGCCCAGCAAGGGTTTTTATCTGGACTGTTCAGCAAAAATGTAACTGAGGAACCTTGTTCTTATAATCAAGTGGAAAAGTCAGTTCAGATTACAGAACAAAAGGTGCCCTCAACTAAATTCACAGAGTTGCATTCAGGCATATTAAATAGTACTACATCAGACTTAGAAAGGGACAGCAGTAACAGAGTTGTTCCAGATCCTCTCAATCCAGGGAAGAGCAGACATGCTTTCATCAGTGCACCAGTCGCTATTGATGCTGACAGTTTAGACTTAAGGACATCAGCTACTTTCGCAAGATCTCTTCAGAGTCAGGCAACATACTCCTCAATTAGCACAGGTAATTTAGCTCAATTATATTATTCCGGCTCACTGCAGTCAGTTCACCCAATGGCTTATAGTGCAGGAAATATTCATTCTCTTTTACAAAGCCCTACAAATTCTTCAATAATGTCCATGCCGCCATATATTAGTGGAAGCACTCCCTCTTTGTATGGAGCTACAAGGCAAAATCCTTACCAAGGTCAATTATCCCCTTATGGTGTAAGTCCATCTTATGATGAAAATCAGTGGATCCATGGAAGTTCGATATGGCAACAGTTTCAGAATGAATCACTGAATTATCAGTTGCAGGAAGAGGATCAACGATATATACAGAGTGGTGAAGTTGCGTCATTACAGCCATCTTCTGTTTGCAGCAGTTCCTCAAATATCAATCAGTCATTTATCTCCTCTGCACCATGGCAAGATGTTGTTTGTCAGCAAGGGCAAATTGGACAATATCATATTGTGGGAGACAGGATTGATGATCCATATATCAAGAGGAAATTATGGAACAGCCATGAAGACTTAGGAAACAAAGAGTATACATCTAATGAGGAGGGTGCTTTGAATTTAACTACTAAGCAGAGTAATGCTAAGTTTGGGAAATGGCATTCATTTAATGATTGTAGCACTTACAGTTTGAATGGAGTTTCATATCATGAAGGCTATTACGAGGAGACTGTGCCAAACTTATCTTATTCAGCTAACTGGCAATATGGAACGGATAATGCAGTCCAACAAAAATGTAACACTGAAGGCATGATGTATCAGAGTCAGTTTAACTTGAATAAACCAGAATATTCAAATTTAACTCCAAGTGCCAATACTGAGACTGAAGACTCCCTGTACCTTGAAGACACTGAATGGTATCAGCAGTGGCTTGCACTGTTGGAGCAAGGAATGTGGTGGCCAGCAGAAGATGGTGACTGTGGCTACTTTGTCTACACTGATCATGAGTACATTTATGCTTTGCTTACAGATGCAGCAGGGGAATACGTGTATGCATGTACCCCTGAAGGTGAGTCTTGCGGAAATGCACAGAAGTTAGATAATTTTCCCAGTGCTTTCCTTTACAACGAAATGGTTTTAGTCTGTGGCTTTAAAATTCCACTGTACAATGAGGATGAGCTTCTTTGGTTGCCTGGTCAAGGTCACAGTGAGTCTCAACTTCTTAATGCGCCCTTAGATTTGTCTGCTGCCTATAGAAAAGGAAATCAGATAATGAATTTAAATCTTGAGCAGTTCTCAGAAATGTTTGAAAATTCATTTTTGTCACAAGGGCAACAAGGTTTAGATTTCACATCTTACAGATTAAACAAATTCCGTATAGATCCAAGACAGCTCAGTTATGTCCCTGAAGATCAGTGCAGAGATGTCATTGACCTTTCTTGTCATAATAAAAACCGGATAGGCCCTTATTGGAACAACCAGGAAATGAAGACATTTCTTGCTCAAAAGGTTGCTGTTTCCCTGAACTCTACTCCTACTGCAAATTCCAATCAACAGCTAATTAACAACTGTTACCATCCTAGCCAAAGACGGCGTTCATCCACTGGGGTTACAGTGAAGCATGTAGATGACATATCAGAGGAAGAATGGAGAAAGAGAGTGACTCCTGGAGAAGAACAACCTAATCGTCAAGTTAAAAAGATTTCTTCTCTCATATCCTCCTTTGTTGGCAAAACATCACAAGAGCAATCAGTCAAAACTAGCATATCCTCTTATCAAAGAGTGCCTGGTGATGCTCCTGACAAACATTCTAAGAATGTTTTTTCAACAGGTTTTCAAAGTCTGAAGTCAAAGATCATCAAAGAAGAAAATACTGCTGCTGTGCCCAAACCAGAAAGTGTTAAACAACAAATACAGAGGCCAGCTACCACACAGGGAAGAATTTTGCCTACAGTACCAACAACTGCTCAAGTGAGTCACCCTTCAATACAACCAAATACAACTTCACAGAAACCTAGACTGGCACGTCAGACCACTATGGGTCATCAAGCAACCCCGTCAACACAGCCAAATATCACAGTGTCCTCAGAATCAAGAGAGTCTTTAATTAAACATGGACCTCCTGGACAGCATGCAGCTGATAAGCCAGTGGATATACCATTGGAGAAACCATCTGAACAGCCTGGTATCATGAACTTTCTGAAATCTGCAGTAGGAATAGAGGAGCCCAAGCAGGAGCCCAGGACATCTCTTAGTCAGCAGAGCATAACAGGTAGCACTGCTTCTTTACCAGGCAGTACTACTACAAATAAAGAGGATACAGGAGTGTCAAATCTCTTTGGGTCAATTAGCAGCCTTTTTAATACTGAGACTTCTATACCACAAAAAACGCTAATGAAACCTAGTGGCACAGACGGTTCACTGGCATCAGCTCCCAGGCCAAAGGGAATACAGAAACAACAAACAATGGCCCAAAGTGGTCGCTCCCAGTCAGGTCAGATCCAATCCCCAAACAAAAGTATATCCCAAGAACTGTCTCAGAGTTCTTCCAAAGGCCCTGCTACAAGCCAATCAGAAACTATGCTGTCGACAGACAAGACAAAACCAGAAACAGGAACTAAACCATCTGGTGGACTGTTTGGATTTTCACTTGGAGAAATGCTGGGAGGATCACCAACAGTTGCCCAATCTGCACCCACACCTCAAACATCAACATCATCTACAGCTCCACAAGAAGAATCTCTTGGTAAAAGTATATTATCAATGTTTAGTGGGCCAAATCCACCACAGGCAGCAGCTAAAACAGGGCCTTTGCCTCAAGCACCTTCACCAAATGCAGCACCACAACCTCCTCAACAGGAATCACTTGGTAAAAGTTTATTATCAATGTTTGGAGGATCAAGTCCTTCACAGCCCCCTCCTCAAACCAAGCCTACTACTGAGGTTCCGCAACAGGGAGTTCCTCCAAAAGACCAGTCAACTACAGGATTCCTGCCTCAAGCACCTTCACCAAATGCAGCTCCACAACCTCTTCCACAGGAATCACTTGGTAAAAGTTTATTGTCAATGTTTGGAGGATCAAGTCCTCCACAGCCCCCTCCTCAGACCAAGCCTACTACTGAGGTTCCGCAACAGGGAGTTCCTCCAAAAGACCAGTCAACTACAGGATTCCTTTCAATGTTTGGTGGTCCAAGCACCCAACAGCCTCAAGCCCAAACAGGATCTATTCTAGGGGGAATCTTGCCTGGGTCATCAAGTTCAACTGATAGCCCAATGAAGGGACTGTTGTCAATGTTCAGTGATCCCACTCCACAAAGTCAGCCACAAGCAACCTCATCTCAGCAACAAAGAGTAGCCCAATCACAAACTCAACTACAAGAGCAACCCCAGACACAATCTAAACCACAAGCACAGCCGCAAACACAAGGGCAGCAATCCACCTCTGTTCTCGGGGGAATATTGGGTGGCTTGTCTGCCTCTAGTGAAAGTCCAAGAAAATCTTTGTTCTCCATGTTTGGTGGCCCCAGCACTCCTCAAACACCAGGAGGTGGTGGAAGAGCAAATATGTCTACGACCCCAGGGGCGGCAGCACCCAAAGAACCTGCTAAGGGTATACTCTCTGTTTTTAATGATGTTATGTCACCTCCACAGTCAACTCCTAACGCAGCATCTGCTATTGTTACAGCTACCAAAGACCCACCAGTTACTTCTTTACAACAAAGTTCTTCCCAAATGTCATCTGCTTCCAGTAGCCTTGTGCCACCGGCAGCCACCAGTGAAGTATCCAATGAACTTTCTGGAAACAAAGCTAGTACTAATTCAAGTGATATTTGTACTAGCCCATCCATTGATGCTACCAATTCTCATATCAAGGAGGCCACAGTTAAAAGTAGTGATATTGCATCTACAGAGCCAAATGTAGAATCTATCAAAAGACTAAAGGAAACCAGTACAAATAGTGCACCCCCGGATCCTTCTCCCCCTAAAGATCCACCAGCGTCAGGCCTGCTGTCTATGATTAGTGGATCAGGGTCACAGGCCATTTCAGATGGTCCAGGAAAAGGTTTACTTTCATTGTTTTCTGCGCCCAGTACTGAACCTAGTGCAAGCCAGGCAGGTCCTTCACCTGCAGGGGCCGCACCAGGGTCATCAGGCCCCAAGGACCCACCACCCAAAGGTTTGTTTTCCGTATTTGGAGGTTCTACTCCTCAGCCTTCTTCTCAGTCTGGAAGCTCATTATTAGGGGCTATGTTCGGAGGTGCATCACCCCAAACAGCAGCTTCTCAAACAGGAGGATCATTACTTGGTGGTTTATTTGGAGGGTCTGCTCCTCAGGCTGCTCCTCAAGTTGGTCCCACTAAGAATGGAGGCTCTGCTCCTCCGACAGCAGGACCTCAGGCAGGGCCATCCTTACTTGGAGGCTTATTTGGTGGATCTGTCCCTCAGGCTGCTGGATCTCAGACTGGAGGGTCTATTTTGGGTGGGATTTTTGGAGTATCAGCAGCTTCAACTACAGCACCTCAGGCTGGTGGATCCTTGGGTGGATTATTTGGGGGGGCTGCCACACAAACTTCAGCTCAAAATAGTAGCTCTATATTAGGAGGCATTTTAGGGGGATCATCCTCTCAAACAACTAGTGTACAGACTAGTGTATCTCCTCAGAGTGGCACTTCACCTGGAGCTTCTGCTCCTAATGAGATGCCTGGTAAAAGTTTGCTTTCGATGTTTGGATCTGTTCCCCCTGAAACACCCACTGCAACAGATACAGAAAAATCCAATGATGACAAGAAAGCTGACACTACTTCAGTAACTGTTTTACCAAAACCTTCTGATGACAGTAAAAATGCACCAACACCTGCTGGTCCTGAAATGTCTGTAACTGATACTGCTACCAAAAGCAGAGACCAGTCAGAAACGCTACAGCAACCTGTCAGTACAGTTCTTGAGGCAAACTTGCCAAAAGCTGATGGCAATGTCATAGACATTCAGGGCCAAGATGCTAACAAGCCAGCTGCTTTAGCTAATGATATTGAATCTAACAAATCTGAAATCTGTGCAACAGCAGAGCAGTCTGCAAGACCAGAGCTTGTTAGTATTCAGTCCAGTCAAGATACAATGCCACCTAAAACAAAAGAGCAGGTACCAGCCACTGAGTCAACTCCTGTGGCCCAGGGACAACAAAAGCCTCCAGAGCCATCTGTTGCTGACTCAGCAGCAGATACAGTTTCAGGCTTTATGTCCTCCCTTTTCAAAACATCAGCAGCTCCTGCTGAAGGTTCTCAGCAACAGCAAAAGAACTCACTTTTTGGACTGGGAGGAGCAGAAACCCAAGCTACAACTGGTCAGACTGGAGCATCACTGTTAGGGGGGATTTTTGGAGGGTCCAACTCTCAGACACAGGCTCCCCAGACAGGGGGATTACTAGGAGGTTTATTCAAAGTGTCAGCCCCCCAGTCTGGTCCTCAAACCACTGCCCCCACTACTGGAGGTTCAATATTAGGTGGGATGTTTGGAGGAGGATCCTCTGCCAAGCCTGTAGGTCCCCAGACTGGTGGATCATTACTGGGTGGGATGTTTGGAGGATCTGCAGCAACAGCACAAGCTGGTGGTTCTTTACTTGGAGGAATGTTTGGAGGAGCCACTGCTCAGACTGCTGGACCACAAACTGGAGCATCAATACTCGGGGGCATAGGTGGGTCTTTATTTGGGGGAATGGCACAACCATCTAAGCCATCTGAACCAATGCCACCTGAGTCCAAGCCAATACCTGCCACTATTCCACAGCCACAGATTAAGCATGAAAGTATACCACCAAAAATAGTACCATCTGACACTGAGACTAGTTCAAATAAAATGGTTGACTCAACCATACCAGATAACACTCAAGTGAAATCTGGCAGCCTAACAAGTAGTCGAGCAGTGGCATCTGAGGCAGCTGTTCCAGAACCCTCTGCTGTCCAAAGTGCTACAATAAGTACTACATGCAACATCACCCATCAGGTAGATAAGACTGAAATGGAAAACTCAGCTGTTGAGGGAGAAGTGATACATGAGGACCCCATGATCATTAAAGGAGACCCTGAAAGTAAAGAAAATGACAAATCTGCCCCACCTGATACCCAAGTAGCAGATTCTAATATAGTTCCTCCAGGCAATCAGTTGACGAATAATGCAGAGCCACCTCAACCTAAGTCTCTGCTTGGTTTTATATCCGCTCAGAATGATGCAGGAAAATCTTTTGGATCTTTATTTTCACCAAGAATGCCATCAGATGCTCCGTCAATGCCTCAAACAGAACCAGGCAGTGGTCTATTTTCAGGGTTAAAAACCCTGTCTGGAAGCCTGTTTCAAGAGGAAAAGCATATTGCTGGAAAGCAAGAGCCCCCCACCACTTCATTATTTGGGACAAAGATAAGTTTCCCTTGGCAGGCAGAGCAACCCAAGCCACAAGCTGCCCCCGATGTTATAACATCTCAACCTAAAACTAACAACAAGCCAGCAAGTGGTCAAACACATACTGTACAAAAGGCTGCAACATCTGATGTCCAAAAAACTGAATCGGTAGGTTCCACAGATGATGTAGCAAACCCCCAGATTTGCATCTCCACTCCTGATGTAGAGCCTTCAGCATCCCTGACCCCAAAGGAGAAGGAAGGGCTTGTAGAAACATACCCCTCTGCAGGTCCTATCTCTGGAGTGCAGCTGGACAACCAGTCCAACAAGGATCTATTGAATGCAAAAAGGCTAGTAAAAGCATAATAAATGGTATTCCCCCTCACCATTTATGATGCATTATCATTTTGGAAAACATGTATTCCCTGTCCAGCTCTGCAATCCATCCCCACTAGTGTACTTTAATCTTTAGCTTGAGTATATGTGGTATGTTTGTGTGCGTGGGTGTATTCTTTGATATGGGCAGTTTGTGTGTAGCACCTACATAATTGTGCCATTTCAAAACAGAATTCCAAGCTAACACTTAACTTTAAGAGACCCTATTTAGCATTTATTTATCAATATTTAATGCAATATTTATAAAACACTACCATTTTATAAGCAGATATATGGACATTTCATGTGCTTATTGTATTGTATTTGTCAGCACTGAAGTTCTCTCATGAAGAAAAGTTTATATTATTACAACTCTGTATTATTATAATGACACTAACTACTTATAGGTGCCAAAGGAGTTAGTTGCTGACAGATACATTAAGCAACTATTGTTAACATTAACTTTATAGTGTATTATAAACCATTCATTACATGTTTGTGTACTGCTTTTAAATGCTTAATAGGGGGACTTAAAGTGAACTTAATTTGTTTCAAAACAAAATTAGCATTTATATTTTATAATTCACAACTAAATGTACTCAATCATTTATTAGTTGATTGATGAGAGATCATTTCTTATGCAATTCCTCTGACCGAAACTGATTTATTAATCACCTGGACTCAAATGATGTCCATTTGATTGTTGCCCTCTGCACTTTTAAATCAACCAGAGTAATATCATCAGCAAATGAAAATTGTTCAGTAACCGTAATAGCCACATTTTGTTTCCTATTTAGTTTGTGAAGAGACATCTTTGTAGCGTCAAATAAAACCACGGCTGTCTGCAACATTATAAATAATGCAAATTTCGATTGAGCATGGAATTCTGATTTGTGTTGTCTTTATATTGTGATTATTATTTTACAACTATTTTTCAACAATTATGTTTATTCTTCAAAATCAGAGTTAGTAAATGCTTACCATTTAACTGAAAAACTCAAACTATAAGTGTAGCTTATCTGTATTCTAAAGAAAATTCTTAAGCAATGTCACTATAAATCGTAAAATGAAAAACATTTGGATCAACTCTGCATATTTTATTGTTTCATTTGTCACTCCTTACCAGCCATTGTGCACCATATACATGTGCTTGTCTTGTGGACAGCTCAAAGGGACGTATTTATATTTATATTTACAATTAAATATGCAGATTGTGTGCAGGAATATACCCTCTTTAGTGAGGACTAGCTGTTATAGGGATTTTATACTTTATACACGACAAAAAAGAGCATACATTTATGTGTTCCATCTACATTTTAAAATACAACTCCAATGTAGGAAAAGCATATGCAGTGAATATGGGCGTGATAGAAAAAGATACAATTTTGATTATTTTTATTTTTACATGTTAATTATTTTTCAACATGCAACAGCCTCCCTCCAAGGTTGGGTATCTTTTTAGGGCATTATATGTTGTGTGTGTACCATATCAACTAATCCTTTAGAGAGGCTATTGATAAAAGTAGATCTTTACTAAAAAGTGTAAGTGGGGTTTATTACAACCAAAAATGTATGAATTGTATTGTTTTGTTTCAGCAGTATTAAAAGAATTAAAAGTATTTCTAAAATTAAGAAGTGCTTAAAAGTTATTTATGTAACAACCCCCACTTATCTAGTGTTGTCTACTGGAAAAAATATAAACCACAAACAAATCTACAAATAGTTTTTCACCCAGTTTTCTAATTTCAAAAGAAGTATTCTGACTTTCAATATTTCCTCACTCCTCTCTTACCATTGTAGTCCAGTGGAAAGTAGTCGCTTCGGGTCATCAGGAAACCTGAGCCAGACCAGCTCCCAGCTTAGTGAGACAGGCCAGGAGAGCACTGGAGGGTCAGAACTGGAGGAGTCCTTCCACTCCTACCACAGCACTGGCTTTCACCCCTCCACAAATGGACAACCACGCACAAATGGACATATTCCCACGAATGGACACTCTACTGTCGGCGAGCAGGATATTCATAGGCTGTCACCAGAAGTAGGTCGGGGCCTGAAAAATGACACTCCAGCAGAAAGAGGGTTCTCTAAACTCCAAAGGTAGAGTTTTGTTCAGAATTCAACTTATTTTTTATGTGCTATAATGAAGCTCCATGGGGATTGAGAGATTTTCTCCATCTCTTTCTTCCTTTGTACTCTTATATCCATATAACCCAGGTTCCATGATGATGGGCCACCATTACCCTTTTCGCCACCCAGAGTTCGTTGGTTGAAGGCTATCAATAAAGTCAGGGTTCAGCTCCGGGAGGTAAGCAGCCTTCCACTTTAGCTCCCCCAACAATACCTCATCAAGTCTGACATTCTTAAACTGTTTCTCCCTACCCTGCAACACATGCACAAATATTACATCTGTATATGCACAAACATAAATTAACACCTGCAATTCTTTGAAAATGGTTGAGTTTATCCTCTCTGGTTGTTTTCAGATAATGCACTAAAATGTATTAGAATAACATATACCTGCAATTTCTCTGTGTTGGAGTTTTCCAGCAAAACATGTTTTCTCCTCTGTATTCTAATGGATACACACATACATAACTGGAAACTATGGAATCGACAGACAGATGTCTGATAGCCTTTGAGCAGCAACAATGGATCTATTAGGAATTTAAAGCCTCACTAAAGGCATCCCACAAATTATTTTCAATTTAAGGGTGAGTGTATAAGGGAGTGTATTTGATTTAGTTTCACCCACCCATACACTTACATGGTATTTTATTTTACAGACAATTGGTCAAAAGCTTGTTCCTTTGTTCCATAGCTGTCCAGCAAACATATACTACTTAAACATAGAGGTTAGATTATACTACTAAGTTTAAAGTATTATCATATTTGTAATTCATTTTAGATACTCATTCTCTGCCTCTTCTTTCTCTCTCAGTCTCATGCTTCATTGGTTAAATTCATCTTTTTTCATGGCACTGTGATTATGAGGCTTAAGTATACTGTCCATCTGACTTAAATCCACCACCCAGTACTTCATTGACCTACAGTCTAATTTGCATTAATGGTTGGTTCACTCATGAGAGTCCCTCTCATGTTCTACTGCAAATTGTGTCTACAGTGTTTGACTAATTTGTCACTTTATGTCATATTTACTTAAGATTGGTCACTTAGTTTTTCACAGATTGTTCTAAAATAATTTAAGGATATGTATGATGAACCAACATCTCAAATAATTGGGCCTCAGCAGGGGAACGTTTCTCTTGCCATTTTGTATTGCCCACCATCTACTCTAAACTTCTTCATCTCTTGATAGGGGCAGTACTAATGGGGTATTGATCAAAGTTTGAATCTAATAAGAGGGAAGAAATGAAAACAGGCAATTGTATCATCAAAGCTGTTTATCTCTTATCCATTTGTCATTGGTAAATACTGTATAATTCCCAGACAAAGGAATCCACCAGTAGCATAACTCAATGAGTAATAGGTGGTCATCAGTACGATTTGGAGCACATACATTTTGGTGCACATTGCTTTGAGCCCTCTCCTGTTATATTTCTCTTTTAGTGTCACAGGTGCCATGTAGCCTCATATTGATCCAATTTCCAATGCCATTTCTGCAAGATTGTGTCCAGCATATTGAGTTGAGATGTTAAGTCATGCATCTAAATCCAATCAGAAATCTATAGAGAGTGGTCATAATAAAACATCTCTCATCCCAAACCCCCTTGATTAAGCCTTTTATGGCACGGCAGTAAAGAAGTAGCTTAGACAGTCTTCTCTTGGCTCCATTATGATGATTGGTTCACATGCACTGATTGAAATGACTGTTTACTGTAAATGGTGGCTGATTGAAGACTAGTGTATTAATGGAAAGCAAGGTGAACACTGTCTAAGTGCTATTTATTACGGAACATAGGGAAACACTTTTTGGTTGTTAATCTGTCAAGCAGTGTCATAGTGACCAGCATAATAAGAATGCTGTCACTGTAAAATATCCTCACATGCTTGTTTACATCAAATAATAGAGTGAGATGAGATGTGTGGCATATTTTGTTTCCACATTTTTTGGCAGCAATTGCACCCAGTGGCAAATCTAGAGCAGCAACTGGAACTGGCTGTCAGACCCAATTCCAATATAAATGTCATTACCTATATTTGATGTGATTGAGCAGTTAGCCTTGAATAGAAATTCCTTTGTCTCTTCTTTTCCATCAACAAGATAAAAAGCAAGAAAATTAAGAGTTCAGGGAAACCAGTGGTATTGATATGTTTATCAGGCATGTTTTCAATTAAACAACCAAACATTCATGTTAATAGAAAGAGAAACATTGCAAATTGCAGCAGCTGGTAGATGTAGAAACACAGAGAGGGGTGAATGAGACTGAGAATTGGCAGTCTTACAGCCCCAGATTAGCTGTGTGCTGGAATACATTGCCAGAGGACAGAAAGAGAGAGCACAGAAAGCATGCAAGAGGGGTGGGAGGGAAGTAGGGATGGCTACTTAACCGAGGGTGAACTGCTGTGTGATTGTGGTCTACCACTGTCGCACTTGCCGTTCCAGTGGTAGAAATGAGGAATTCAGCATTCTGCTTCTCTTATCAGTTAAAGAAGATCTGCTGCTTTGATTGAGGTAGAACAAGATATTCAGTAATACACATGGGGATGAATTTTGAAGAAAGAAAATGAAGTTACCATTACTGATCTGCTGAGCCACCCTCCATGTGGATTTAATTCATCTTGTGGGATGATATCTACAGGTTGTTATTGTTTATTATTTTGTCCTATAAGGTAAGGCTAACATTTTAATATTTATTTCTGTTCTTTTGTGCACTTAATATGTTTGTGCAGCATTAATTTAATTAAAACTTGTAGTAATAGATACATGATGTTTGGCCCATACATTCAAAAAGTCTTATGTGCTTTAATACTTTGACAGGAATTACTGATTTTACACTAGTTTTTTTGTTAGTCGCTGAATCTAAAATCTTAATAGAAAGTGTCTTTATTTGATGAGATTAAAACTTGAAAACTAGAAAAGAAGATACATTGTTTTTTTTTATCCAGGCCACAGACCATTTAGTAAGGAGAGAAAAGAGATTGCTGTAGGCTACTACTATGACAAGCCTGGAAAATGGTCATGACCCCAGACAGCCCCTCAACCTCTCTCTATCCTGGCCAGTTAACGAATAAATCACAGACTATTAGAGTGCATGCACAGCGAATCATGGCTATCTGTAAAAAAGGACCATTGTGTGGGTATTTGAAAATTATTTTAAATGTAATGTTATACAACAAATATATTTGTCTGTTCGTGTTTATTTTTAGAATATAAACACTCATCAAAAATTAAACATTTATACGTGATTTACTGAGATGCATCATGTTCCTAGTTAATTTCAGTTGCCTGATTTCATTTAGCAGATATGCTTATAGTTCACATTTTATTCAGTTCAAATTCAGTTGTGATAGGGAAGTTCTATTCTGATAGGCTCAATTATACTTTCCTGCCAACCTAACCCTTATCAGGCTAGCGCACACCTTCTGTGCTCAAGCTCTTATTGCATTGCTGGGGAGGGTTGTTGTAGTTAGCAACTATCACTTCTCTGGAATAATTTACTTAATGGAAGTGACAATTTGCTCTGCAAAACTACAGCTAAGGCATATCACAGTTATGTTACCATATTAAAAAAATGTACAGAATAGTTGTTGTCAGCTTGTTAATTGAAACAATGGAGAAAAATACCCAAAGATTAGTGTGCATCTTTCTTAATCCAAAGTGCAAGGCAGTTTAAAGTGTGTGTGTGTGTGTGTGTGTGTGTGTGTGTGTGTGTGTGTGTGTGTGTGTGTGTGTGTGTGTGTGTGTGTGTGTGTGTGTGTGTGTGTGTGTGTGTGTGTGTGTGTGTGTGTGTGTGTGTGTGTGTGTGTGTGTGTTATTTAGACTAATTATAACCTTTATGTAACTTAAAAAAAACATTTTTAGGAGACCTCACAAAGGCTATAGCCCCACATTTGGCAACAGAGTTAATGCAATAAAAGATACAAAAGAGACAGGGATTTTATTTTAAATATTTAATGTTCATAAAAGGTGGCATTGAACAGTGAACTCAATTAAAGTGTCAAGAAATTCCAAAAGAATTTCATATTCTCCAATTCTAACAAATCCTACTGTGTCCAGTTCACAATGTTAATGCAGGTTGAGTTCCAAGCAGCAGAGACCATTAAGGTTATAGGGACTTCCAAATTTCTCATATGATTATCTAAATGGTTACGCTCAGTGGTCAAAGCTGATATCTCTTAGCTGTGTCTAGTATTAACCAGGACTAAATGGGAAAAGATAATCACTCAAACGTGTGCCCGCTCTGTTTTGTAAACAAGTTTATATTTATCGTTTCTACCAAGTGGTTAACATGCAGCAATTAATTTTGATGCACACTGAGACTACTTACCTTTCTAGATCATGTAGTGCTATCAGATAGTTTAATGTTGTCTACAACTCTGTAGTGTGTATACTAGATAATGGGTCAGAGCTATCGAGCAGTGCAGCTGGTATGGGTGTGAAAGAATGACATGGCCTTAGAGGAGAGAATTGACCTGTCATCTAATTACCATGCTGTCTCTCCAGAGCATCCTAATTACAGAGATCTAAACAGCTGCATGGTGTTCATTCTGCAAGTTGCCACACTGAATGAAGAGGTCAGTTAAAGAAACACTGTCTATATTATCCCTATACTGTATTGAGTTGCAAATAGTGGCTTCAAATATGAGTACAGGATTTAATGTGTGTATAAATGTATCAAACTGACTCTTTCATCTGTAAATAAAGAAGCATTCTGCCCTTTTTTTTAAGCAAATACATCTACTACACACACAGTTTGTTAACAGTTGAAACCCTTGAAACTACCTTGTTATCACAGCGTCAACATTTAGAATTCCATTTTGCTTTTCTCTCTGTACTATCTGGTTTGTTGGTCAGAAGAATAGAATTCCAGTAATTCAGTGATTTATTAAAATCTATGGAAGTTATTATTATTTGGTGGTTTAATGATTAAGTTTGGTAACTATTTTATGGCAGAGACATAGTAGAATTATCACATCAAATGAGTTTCAGATAATATTTCCCATAGTAAATTACATTGAACACTCAACAAATTAAAATCAAATACATATTTCCACTGCTTAGTCAACAAAAACTAACCTAGTTTTCTCTTATTAGACAACATGCAGGAACTCAGTTATTGACATTTAAGATGCTGACATATGCCTTCACCACCCTAAGGAGGAGTCACTGAGGCAGTGGTTTTTCCATGTGTGGGAACAGTTGATCAAGTGTGCCACTACTCAGGGATGTTCCCAAGAGGACACCTCAATATTCAGGATGAGCCCTACAACACAGAACAGCTTCCACTCTCACCCAAGAGGCAAGACCTGCAGAAGAAGAGATCAAAGAGCCCCAAAGCGGAACAAGGCCTGCACGGAATGCTGCAGGACAGTCTGCAGGGCCCAGACAATAACACTCCTCACAACCTGTCATCAGTGGGCACATCCTGCACTAAAGCAGACCTCTCCCCATCTGGGGAAGACAGCAGTTCTGATAGCCATGCTGGCATTGGGGTTGTGGAGGACTCTATACCTAGGCTCATTAAAAGGATTAATAATGAAGAAGAGTGGGAGGAGACCGAGGATGACGAGGCAGATGAAGGTTCTAGTAACATAGTGGAACATATCCTGAAAGAGCTTAAGGGCATCAACAAGATCCAGGAGGAAATTTCTGACCTGAGACAGTACATCACGTCTGTGCGAGGCTCAGTGGATGAAGTATCCTGTTGTGTTGATGCGGTGCTTAGTGAAATTGGTGAGCTGTACTCTGGGGCTTCAGCTGAACCTCATCCCAGTCCGGCTTCTAAAACTCCCAGGATCAGACGAGGAAGTCTGGGTCGACAGAATGCCATCACATCTCTTCACAAGATAGACACCACTCCACTGTTGGAACGCAAAGATTGTGGTAAAGATTCAGGATGCATACGATCTCACAGATCACCCAAACAATGGATTGTTGATCATGTTACTCTCCAATCAGACCAGCAAACAGACCAAGAGACCTCAGCACAGACTTCAAACATGCAAATGCTAGGCCCTACAAAACCTGACTTCTGCTACCTAGAGCTTCATCAAGCCCATGACTTTGAAAGTACCAGCACTTTGTCATCATGTCACAGCTCCAACTGCCTAGAGGCAGGCTTTCTTTCAGGTGACACAGAGTATGACATGTGTCCATCAGTGGATATGCAGCACAGCATAAGTGGAGAAGGAGGTTGGAGTATGGAGGACATCTGCTCTTGTGCAAATGATGGAGAAGAGCTAGAGAATTTATTAGGTGTTTGGGATAGGTGTGCCACAGAGGAGACACAAAGCAGCACAACAGGTCATTCTTCACACAACAGCTCTGAGCATCTCTCATTACTATTTGGACACCATTACAACTCTATTCCGAGTTCCCCCAGTTTGGTAGACTGGAGGCCCACCAGAGTACAAAACGAGGAAGAAAACTTGGAGTGTGACTGTGCTGCAAACTGCCCCTACTCACGAAGTTCTGGTTACCACACCATGGACGTCTGTGCAAATGCTGAGGGCAGTGGGCCATCCAGGAGTGTGAGTTGCTCCACTGTGTTGTTGACAGACTGTGATGATGGTTGCCTGGAAGCACATTCACTATGTGATGACTGTCCATCGTCCGGTGACACTCTTAATCTGGGCTCTGCCGATAGTTTGGACAGGGAGTGGACAGATCCCAGCAACTCCAGGGATGAAGCAAGAGAATCTTTGTCACAGGATTCTTCCGTAATAGATTTCGAAAGCACAGACAACAACCCCAATGTAGGGTTTGATATAACAACATTTAGCAAGGCTGTACTGTCTTTCAGGTCAGCTTTGAAAGGGGCTTTGAAAAAGTTGGAAGGCCCCAACACTGAAGATGTGAAAGATGATACGGGGACTGAGGCATCTCCCTCCCCTGTCAGACAAGCCAATGAACCCAAGGAGGAGCAGAGTACTACAGATTATACAGAAGGAGAAGTTAGTCTGACAGAGAATCACACTCAATTTGGCACACTAAAGGACGACAGTGAGGCTTCAGTCTACATGGATTGTGGTGATATACGTGAGAACCTGTCATGCTCCCTTCAAGGATCCCCCCGTGAAGGAAGCCACTCTCCTTGCACCCCTACTGAGTATCATTCTGTAGAGATCTCACAGGGCAAAGGAGACTGTCCAACTGATGGGGAACATTCAAACCTTGACTTAACACCAGACCATTGTCCAGCAGGGCGGGGTGAGAGCCCACTATGTCCAGTGCTTAGTGCAGATGAGGTAGGGTTAAGTCCAATTAGGGAAAACCACATTCTTGATGAGGTAGGCCAAGAAAAGCTCACTGATGCAAGTCACGGAGAGCGAATAGCTAATTTCCAGCGCATTCTGCGAGAAAAGAGGCATACGCGTCATAGACTGTCCAAATCTGCTCAGGGATCCCAAGGGTCTCATGGCTCTCAAGGGTCTCAGGGATCCCAATCTCAAGACGAGTTTATGCCAGGTATTTTTAAGGATATTTTCTTTTACTTTTACCACCTGCAAGCCCAGTAATAATATTTTGCAATTGCACTCAGATCAGTTTGCTCAACTTTAGCTACACCACACGATTTAGATTTCTAATACGATTTTGTTTTTTCTTTACAGAGAATTGGAGAGAAGATTACCAGGTCACTCATGTATTATTAGCTCCATATTCAAATTATAGTTTGTTTTTTCTAGTTAATTTGAATAATTGTGTGGATTTTCTCCCATTATTGGTCTTGCTGTTCTGTGTCACAGCAGAATTGAATTTGTGTAGTTAAAAATTGTTACTTAAAATCTAGGAATGCTTATTTGCACTCCAAAGCATAATGCACATTATTATGTGGGTAAACATGTAACATTTGTTGAAAACTTAATATTTTCCCATCACTTAAATTATTCTGTACAATAAATAGTTTATCACTGGTTTGATTAATCTTGTAACTTCAGAGTGTGATTTCTCAATTCGGTTCCCAGTGCTAGTGTTGTGCAGCCACTTTATGATTTTCCCTGAAGTCTTTCAAACACTAAAAAAATCTCTTACTGTGAGTGAACCACAGAGTGATCTCTGCTTTCAACTTCTGTCATCTGAGAGATTTATGAACAGACACTGATGAAAGATTCTACCTTTGAGGAAGAAGTAAAATACCTTGTAGTGCCCAGTTCACTATTTTAGTGATTTTGTGAAATCCTCACAAAGGCTTGCTTTTATCTTCTTCCTCTAAGTTATGGTGTATGGGTTGTCTCTAAGAACACTAAGAAAGTTACAACAAACAGATTTTATTTGCATCTTGACCTGGGAAATAGAACTTATTCTGTGGTTTTGTATCTGCATATTGTTTGTCTACCATTGCATTTCACTTAACATCATTTACAACTTCAGCAACATTTACTTGCTGAAAATGTGTTTAAAAGGTATCATCCCATATTTTTAATTTGACTTTGCATGTTCTGTAACATTAGAGAGGTGAAACTCAACCAAATATACTTTCAATTCCCTTTCTCTTCTCATATTACACTGATACATTTCTGCCTTTTAAAGATGTCAATTTAATTTCTCACAATACTTCTAGGTTCGAGATGAAGAACCAAATGCTAGACAAGCCTGGGTCAAACCAGGGTAAGTCATATCATTGAAACCAACATTTGGTTTGCTTAACACTATTTTGAGTGATTTGGGGTTTTATTTAAGTAGTAACTGAATAAGAAGCAATACATTTGTATTTTACTACTGTTTAATACTTTGACTTTAGTCATGTGGCCTTTTTGTGATTACAGTGAAAATGTCCCACTCTACTGTGCTGTGTGAGGATTTTTTCACTTATACACTGTTTTTTTGTGCATAGTGGTGGATCGGGTCTGTATGGAATTGATAGCATGCCAGACCTTCGTAAAAAGAAGCCTATCCCCTTGGTCAGCGATGTGGTCAGTACTACCTGTCATTAGTCTGCTGTATATTGTATGTCAACTATCATCCTGTTTGTTTTGCTCTTTCTTTGTGATTGTATGTTGTTTTATTTGTTAAACCACCACAAAAGTCACAGTTATTCTTATGCGTCTGAGCTCAATTCGGGATGAGATTGTTATCAACAAATGGAGACAAATATGAAACTAGATTTCTAATTTCTCTCTCCTTCCTCTCTTAAACCTGAAACTATTCCCCACAACTCTCTTGAATGCATTCACTCTCCTTGGTCAGGCTATGGTAAGTTAATAGAACCCAGTTGCCACTCCCTTCTCTACTAAAGCAAAAAGTATCAAGTAGGACAAACGAAACAGTAGTTGCCTCAAACCTATCTGTCTATAGCATGTTGATCTCTTTGATCGAAGACCTCTTGTTCAATAGAAATGAAAATATTTGCATGCATCCTCTTGGTCATGGGTAGTTTTTTTCTTCCTACTTGATATTATCATTAAAACATATAATCAGAAAATCCTTTTGGTTTTTATTTTTCCTCACCTGATGAGCTATGTACAGGCAAATGATAAAAATGGCAATCACAAAATACATGGGTAGAATACTCTACTAACACTCACAAAAATGTGTTGCTCATGGCCCTGTTGTTTTATATTGTTGACAGTTGTATACCTTTATCCTTTGTAGTAATCTCCTCTTCATTAGTTGCATAAAACTAATAATACTCACATGGGTTTTCTGATCATCTGGTAAGGATTCCCTGATGGGGGAAAAAATTCAATGATAACCCTACTGACCACCCTTTTAACCACCCTGCCCACCCTTGTAACCACACTGACCTTCATTTATTATTGTAATATTATGGGCCTGTGCTTGATTTTGGGTTGTATAAGTGTTTATTAAATGCTAACTTGGCTTAATTTTTGTTGTTGTCACCTGTTCAGTCTCTTGTACAAGCCAGGAAGGCGGGGATCGCGTCTGCTATGGCTGCACGGTCTTCAATCAAGGATGAGGAGCTGGTGACTATAACTCCTTAAACTTCCTTTGTCTTCATTATACAATGATTCTTGATATAGAATGATCATTTCCACCTAAATTCAGTGCACTTATGGTGTCCACATGTCTCATTTAGGAATTGTGTTACCTAACAACCTCCATTCTGTCTATCAATATAGAAAAACCATGTGTACAAGAAGACCCTGCAGGCTCTCATTTACCCCATATCTTGCACTACGCCACATAACTTTGAGGTGTGGACCGCCACTACTCCCACATACTGTTACGAGTGCGAGGGGCTGCTGTGGGGAATTGCCCGACAAGGCATGCGTTGCTCCGAGTGCGGTGTCAAGTGCCATGAGAAGTGCCAAGAACTGCTGAATGCAGACTGTCTACAGCGTGAGTGTTGCCCAGAAAACCTTTAAAACTGTTGCCTATGGGTGATCAAAGTCTGTTGACTAGGGAGGTACAACACAGTGTTTTATTTTATTTTATTTTTATTTTTTTATATTCCTATTAAATGTTTAGGTGCTGCGGAGAAGAGCTCTAAGCATGGAGCTGAAGACCGGACTCAGAATATTATCATGGCCATGAAGGACAGGATGAAGATCAGGGAAAGGAACAAACCAGAAATCTTTGAGCTCATCAGGGAAGTGTTTGTTATTAGCAAAGCCATCCATGCGCAGCAGATGAAAACAATCAAACAGAGCGTACTGGACGGCACCTCGAAGTGGTCTGCCAAGATCACAATCACAGGTATCCCATTCATAAAAATCAAGATTAAGATTAAAAATTATAAATGAATCCACATCTTAAAATGTACTCCTTAGCATCAGTCTTAGCAGTATATTATTATTATGAAATATGCTAATGTTGGCTTCTTGTGTCTTTGTTTCTCTGTCATCGTGTTAGTTGTTTGTGCCCAAGGACTTCAGGCAAAGGACAAGACAGGATCTAGTGATCCATATGTCACTGTTCAGGTGGGAAAGACCAAGAAAAGAACCAAGACTATTTATGGCAACCTCAATCCAGTCTGGGAGGAGAAGTTTCACTTGTGAGTCACCAGAATTTCTTGGTTATAAACTGTAGCTTCATCACTTACATATTTTACAGTTGAGGTATAACACACTGTTTTTTAATGAAGCTCCTTTTAAGAGTATATAATTGCAGGGTATACACTATACACTTCATCAGTGAATGATGTTTTGAATATTTTTTTTAAATGTCACGCATTTTCTTAATCCGTGTTCTTCATAAACCCTGCACCAACTCTTTTATCGTCTATGAAATTTCATTTTTGTATTTTGTGGCTCTTCACATCGTATTGACAGTTTTTTTTCATGTTTTCTATTAGTGAATGCCACAATTCCTCAGACCGAATCAAAGTGCGTGTGTGGGACGAGGATGATGACATCAAATCGAGGGTGAAGCAGCGTCTGAAGAGGGAATCGGATGATTTTCTGGGCCAGAGTATTATTGAAGTCCGAACACTTAGCGGAGAAATGGACGTCTGGTACAACCTGGGTAAGTTGTCTTGTTCCGGGACTGTAAGAAGTATGCTGTATATTTGGAGAGAGATAATAACAATTTAAAAAACTTTATTTGTATGCAACAAGTGAAATAAAAGTGATAAAGGAATAGAATATTGTCAAAAAACAGATTTAATATAAAAAAAAGCCTTCCTGTAAAAGTGTGTTTTGATGTGATGTAAAAGAAGGCACAGAGTTTGCTAACCTAAGTTCCACAGCTGCAGCGCTCAAATGGAAAACATTTGGTTACCTTTTGTAATGAAGTGGGCTGTGGTAGGGTCCTGCCTGAGGAGTGCAGGCTGTGGCAAGGCTCATAGACTGTGAGTAAATCTATTATATAGGTGGGAGTAAGACCAATTAAGGTTTTAAATGTAATTAGTCAAAGTGTACAGGTAGCCATCATAGCATTGCAAGGATGGGAGTGATATGGTCTTGTGTCTTGGAATTTGTTAAAAGTCTGGCAGCTGAGTTTTGAACAAGCTGGAAACAGGAGATGGCCTTTTGGCTGAGCCCTGAATACAGGGAATTACAATAATCCGGTCATGACGAGATGAATGCATGGATGACTTTTTCAAGGTCCGCTTGAATCATGCTTTTTCCTAATTTGGAGAAAGCATGATTGTTCTACCTTGAAAAAATGTGGTCTGTTACATTTGTGAATTTTCAGATACAAAGCATCTAATGAAAATTGGTTGTAACTCATTCAAAAACTTACAAACTCACTTACTCTTATTTAGCATGCTGCATATGTTCTACAAAGAGGGCTGTATTTCTCTTTGTGGTGGAACTATGAAATATATAGTCCGTGGGACCCTCAAGCAAAGATTTGATATAAAGATTTTTTTTCTTTATCCTGGAGTTCTCGGATCAGAAATTCATTAGGTGTTCCTCATATACTATGTTTTGCCTAGTTCTACCTCAAGCTATTTCTTTAATGCTTTCTCCCCAGCCAGAAAGGGAATCAGCTACAACAACTTAGATTTCATTAGCTGGTTACATTGCTTTGTCTTAAATGAAGGATTGATCTACTTCTGATGCGGCTTGTAGTCTTGTCACATCTGTATGGTTCTGTTTGATGTTAAGTGTCCTGTTTTCAGTAAGGCAAGTCAGTGGTTTGTTTGAACCTCATTACCCATGTCTC
This sequence comes from Scomber scombrus, assembly GCF_963691925.1. Lineage (NCBI taxonomy): Eukaryota > Metazoa > Chordata > Actinopteri > Scombriformes > Scombridae > Scomber > Scomber scombrus. The sequence goes on from NC_084984.1 coordinate 19,674,479, forward strand.
TATTCCCTGCAGTGACATTTGTGTTTTTTTATTTATTTTTTACACAGGGAAGCAGCAGCCCCAAGGTCCATATTGGTCTGAATGACAATACTAGCCCTCCCTTGCAAGCTTATTTCATGAAATGTTAAATGAGTCCCATTGCACTTGCTGACAGTTGTGCTCATTTCAAGAAAACCCACTAGTAATCCCCAGCACTATCGTCTAGTGAATGAAAATATTTTCATTAGGATGAGACCTGAATATAGCCACACAGGAACACAGGAGCTTCTTGATCAATCCCATGTACTGTTATGTATCAGTACTTATAAAAAACACATAAAATAAAGGCAGGGGGAATTATATATCTTTCAGTTTTCAATCTTAGGATAAACAATCCCCCAGAAGTTAACTGACACGTTAACCAGCCCCTGACATCATGTCTCACTGCTTCCATCCCTACCCTTCAAAAACATTCCAGTATCTGGGATATTTTTCTACATGCACTTTGCTTTTAAGAGTAATGAGTTCAGTTCCTAAGCACAAAGCATTTCTTGTGTCTCCTTGATTGAAGTGCTGAAATTGCCTTCACCATAGCAATAATAAATCTTCTCCTGCAACTGCATGGCACTGAATATAAACATGCCTATAAATATGCTGCTGTTTCTTGTAAGCTGGGGGATATGAAGTGCTCAATTTAATACCTCTCTGATAATCTCATCAACACAATATTCCTTTGGTTAGTAAGCATTAGGAATTGTACATTTTGAAGCATATCAATGAAAGCAAAAATGAATTATCAGTCATGTAATATGCCTCATCCATTTCAAACATTGTCCGTTCTCTATCTCCTTTTTCTGCTCCGTAATGCCCCTCCTTCCTCCCCTTTCTCCTTGTGATGTGTGATTATCAAGTAGCAGCACTCCAGTCGGAAATCGACCGCTCCGCCGACATGTACAAATTACCCCTAATGATGTGCCTGTCAGGGCAAATAGCAGGGGTGAACCGCCGAGCACTCCACCTCCAGAAAAGCTCCGGCTCAAGTGTCTTCAGTGATCAGGCACAGATCCATACAGCCCACTGCCATTGTCTCCTTCTACACTATCAGCTGGAGGACTTCTATTAGTGCTGCCGGCTCTGCACTGCCATCAAATTCTAGGAACAGAACCCCCTACAATAGAAGTGCCATGTTAATAGTCTGTAATTAGTGTTGTGTTAACAGACCTGGTTTAATTTGCCTCAGTGTCACAGATTCGGACTGGAGTTATGAATCTAGAATGACTGCATGTATGTCTGTTTCTGTGGCCGTGTATCTACATGACTGTGTTTGTGTTTGATTACAGAGAAGAGAACAGACAAGTCAGCTGTGTCAGGTGCCATTCGCCTCCAAATCAATGTGGAGATCAAGGGAGAGGAGAAAGTGGCTCCATATCATGTGCAGTACACCTGTTTGCATGAGGTACTTGATTCTATAGAGACCACAAGTTGTGTTGTGTCAATAAACTAAACACACAGGATATTCTGCATGTTCAGTATACTAAAGCCTTTAGTTTTAAGCACAGTGTCTAACTAATTACCTTTAATTATATTACATTTTCCTTGGCATTGAACAAAAAAACTCTGAGATCTGAGATATTTTTATAACAATTATTTAATCTCACCTCTTCCCTGAAAAACCTATCAAAATAAAATTCTAATAGGGCATAAGACACGTATGTTTCCATAATCAGGAAGGTCAAAAAAAAATTTAACCTCTCATCATCTTCCGGGCACATGATTGTCAAAATATCCTTGAGCATGGCAATGTACTCATCATAAATGATTCTGGTGACTCGAAGCCTTTATCTATGTTCCCAGGTTCCTGTCCATTGTATACTGTAATGAGATCTTGTTGATGGTATAGTATGTTTAAATGTCAATAACACAGTTCCTTTCCATTTCAGAACCTGTTTCACCATTCGACTGATGTGCTCGGTCAAGGTGTGGTAAAAATCCCAGAGGCTCGTGGAGATGACGCATGGAAAGTCTACTATGATGATGTGGCACAAGATGTAGTGGATGAGTTTGCCATGCGCTATGGGATTGAGTCAATCTACCAGGCCATGACGTGAGTCAGTGATATATCACAGTCGACGATGAGGATTGTCCCCCTATAGCTCTCTATACCTGTCCCTGTGTTTGTCACCTCTTTATTCCACCCTTTTCCTTGCCCTCCCTTTTGCTCTCAGTGCTATTGTCGTTGGCTGTTGGCCTTCAAATGAAGGAAAGTCAATTATAAGGACGAGGAAGGATTTGTCTCCATGAAATGTCATGCTCCATACAGATGCCTCTTAGCTGGGCCCATCATTCACAGAAAGCACACTCTGATGGGCCATTCCTTAGCCTAAACGTGCCAGATAGCTGATGGGCAGATGAAATGACCATTCCTAATAGGGATCATTAGGTGAAAACAAGCCCCTTGAGAGGATGCAGGCTGACCAAATAAAGGCACAACTATTCATGGTTTACTGCCAAAACCTTTTTTCTCTGTGGCAATGAAATGTCTTTGTGGGTGTGAATAGGTACAAATGGAAGGAAGTGGAGACCTGTTGTCCAGGTCTTTACCAAGCTTTGCTTATGCTTTCATTTTCAGGCACTTTGCCTGTCTGTCATCGAAGTATATGTGTCCCGGGGTTCCTGCAGTGATGAGTACCCTGCTGGCCAATATCAATGCCTTCTACGCCCACACAACCGCCTCCACCAATGTGTCAGCCTCCGATCGCTTTGCTGCTTCCAATTTTGGGGTTTGTACTGCACACACACACAGACAATAAATATCTATTTGCTCCATTTTTTATCTTTCTTCCTTTCTAATACTTGTATGCACACACAGTCTCTGTGTTTCTCCTTGCATTTTGCTTCCACTTAACACAAAAATATATACTCACTCTTCATTTTGTTTTACAGAAAGAACGCTTTGTCAAGCTCTTAGACCAGTTACACAACTCTTTGCGCATTGACCTCTCCACCTATAGGGTAAGCTTTTCATTGTACTTAATAAATATTTTCCTGCCGTCAATGACTTGATATTTTCCTCAAAAATGTCAATGTTTCTGTGACATTTAAATATGGCTCTTGCAGTGTTGATAATGCTATTGATATAAAAGTTAAAATAATTTTAAAGATGAACTATATTGCTGTCCTGACCATTAATTATATTGAATTTACTTGGAAATTAAACTTGTTTTTTCTCCTGTAGAATCACTTCCCTGCCAGCAGCAAGGATCGCCTGCAGGATTTAAAATCTACTGTGGATCTTCTAACCAGCATCACCTTCTTCAGGATGAAGGTAGCTAACAGTGTTCATTTACTGTATCTTTCTTTTTACTGTAGCTGCTCTCTACATGTGCTCAGCTAGTAGTTATCAGTTGATGGGACATTTTGCCATAACTTCGCTGTGATGATATCTCCTAATAAATTAGATGCACAGTATTGTTTTTTCAAATTATTAATTGCTGATGACCCTATTGTCAGGACCCTATTGATGGAATGTAAAGGATTGCTTGCAGTATTTCACTGCCAGTGTTGCTATCTCCATCTGGTGTTCAGGTCCAGGAGTTACAGTCTCCACCAAGAGCCAGCCAGGTTGTGAGGGACTGTGTCAAAGCCTGTCTCAACTCCACATATGACTACATCTTCAATAATTGCCATGAGCTATACAGCAGACAGTACCAACCTGCAGACACAGTGAGTCACAACTGAATCATAAATATCTCACAAGTAAAGCAATTGTATAAGCACATTGAAAAAAATCAGTTGTACTGATTGTTTCAAACCTTTTTCAAGCTGTTTTTAGTGACTGACTGGGTTTTCTTTTCTAATCCAGAACAAGGAGGAACTTCCTTTGGAGGAGCAGGGTCCAAGCATCAAGAACTTGGACTTCTGGCCCAAACTCATCATGCTCATCGTCTCCATCATTGAAGAGGACAGGAACTCCTACACTCCTGTGCTAAACCAGTTAGTAACTGTAATAATTCTAGTTTATTCTCTTAAACTGGGAGGAAGCATACAGACTTCAATAAATCCTCAGTTTTCCTGTTGGCAGCATTTACAAACGCTTAAATCACGATACCAAGGCATATTTTGTCTTTTCTTGTTTGGTCAGAGTTTGCTTTTTGACTCATTTCTATTATATGTTTGACAAATTGTCACTTTTCTTCTCCCAGGTTCCCTCAAGAATTGAGTGTAGGGAAGGTATCAGCAGAGGTCATGTGGACATTGTTTGCTCAAGACATGAAGTATGCTATGGAAGGTAAGTTCCCAGTCAAGGTCTTGTTGAAGTTATTTTCAGCAGTGTGAATGTGTATTGTAATCTGTCTTTGGCTCCCACTTCCAGTTCTCTACTAAGCATATGATAGTAGTTGCGTGTATGTTTCAGTTGTGTCCCACAGAGCCGTATTCTTGACTTGTTTTTAGTATTATGCTTCTGTGTTGTGTTGTAGTAGAAGGAAAGGGAAAACCTGGTGGTTCAGAGGGGTTAGAACAAGTATGGAGAGAAGTTCTGATGAAACTGGAAAAGAAAAGAAGGATGAGGACAGAGAGGAGAAATTCTGGGGAGAAATTCTGGGGTAAAAAAGATACAATGACATGGAAGAAGCGGAAGAGCGAAATAATAACTGTGCAGGGTTTGAAAGCGGCTTATGTCTCCCAGGAGCATCTGTGCACTTTTCTCTGTTGTACTGTACTGTACAGCAGCACCAGTCCTCAGAGGCAGTCAGCTTTTATCCCAGCCCCTGTCCTCAAGATGAATCCCCTACACAGACTATCACTGTGAAATTTCTGTTTCACAGAATAAAGTACAGAAGTTCTGGCCCCTGCATTTTCAATCTGCATTAATATAAAAAGTGATAGAAAATGTGTTCAGAGATGGAATGACTCCTGGGAAATTCACTCCAGAAGTGCTACCAAAGAGTACTTAAAATTGTATTTTTGTGCCTGGTTGAATTTGATTTAAAGATTTTTTCCCATTACTTTCTAGGAGTGTATCTTTAGCTTATATCAACACTATCTAGTTACCTACAGTATCTAAAGTTAAAATTATCTCAATTTAGAGTGGCCCAGAGTACTTTTCATTTGCAGTTAGGTATTGTGTATACTTAATGTTAAATCTTTAAGTGCAGAATACCTGTGCATGATTCTATTTTACCTTTACTTCCACCAAAAAAACTGAGATCTTCACACCCTCGAAAATCTGAAAGGAAGAACTGAGGTCATTAAACAGCATAGCATTTCTTATTTGTTCACACAAGGTTGAAGTCGTGTGTGTATATTTATCTTTACAAACTGTGTGCACAGCATCGGACCAGTTCTGACAATAGGTGGGCTTTTCACTTTATCAAATTGGCCTGGTCATTAAAGCGGACTATGCTCATATCCAGCTCTGTATCTTTATTCTGGGACTCCACTAGAGCAGCTTTGCATGATTCACAATTTAAAAAAACTCTGTATTTATCTTATTCTGGTCCAGTTCAGCCTTTGTCTCTGGTTGAGGTCGTGGGTGAGGTTAAGATTAAAGTTACTTATACTCCAGTGGTAAGGATAATTTATGTGGGTCATCAATGGTGGTACTCAAAAGTTTAGCATCAACTTCAGAGCACACCAGAGTGGCTGGTTCCCTTAGTGGTCCAGAAGCTCTCCCTCTCCCTGACACAAACTTATCAAGAAGCTCATATAATCTCTGTGTCTTTGTACATGCAGACCATGAGAAGCACAGACAGTGTAAGAGCACTGACTATATGAACCTGCACTTCAAGGTGAAGTGGCTCTACAATGAATATGTCAAGGAGCTGCCAAACTTTAAGGATGTTGTTCCAGACTACCCATCGTAAGTGCTTTTTTTTTGGGGTTTGTTTGCTCATTAAGTTGATTCATTCTCATCCCTGAAATTAGTTATCAGATGATATTAGAAATATAACAGCAGTAAAACATGAATAACATTTTATTTTCCCTGGTAGATGGTTCCTACAATTTGTGCTACAGTGGTTGGATGAAAATGAAGATGTATCTATGGAGTTTATGCATGGAGCTCTAGAAAGAGACAAAAAAGATGGAGTAAGTTATTGTCCTTGATATATTGTTACCTCATCCGTGTTTATAGACCCACACAGTATCAGTTCATGAGTTTTAGTGCTTACTTTTGTACTTTCTGTGTATTTCTTCTTCCCAATCCTGCACCATCTCAGTTCCAGCAAACGTCTGAGCATGCTCTGTTCTCCTGCTCTGTGGTGGACATCTTTACCCAGCTCAACCAGAGCTTCGAGATCATCAAGAAACTGGAATGCCCTGACCCCAATGTCATGGCTCAGTACAGTCGCCGCTTCTCCAAGGTAACCCAGTTCACTGGATGGTGACTAAATGGGAATGAATGTCCTCTTACAGCCTGCTCTAATTGCAACACATTGAACCCTTTAATACTGTAGATGCTGTTTCTACATGAAGTCCACATTTTCCATGTTTAACAATAAAATATATTAGAGAAATTACAAAACAACTACAGTATTGTCTGGAGATACATTCACACTTTTTTTAAAAGGAATTTGATATTTCCTCATTAAACAGAAATGTTGAATTGGACATAACACGTCCCTCCTGGGGGACAGACGGACAGCACAGCTTTTGGGATTTGTTTTCCAGCATAATAGAGAATACATTAAGAAAATATCTGGGAATGTTTCTAACAGTTGGGCAAGATTATTCTTCAGATTCTCCCCAAAAAGTGTAATTTATTCCCTTCTGTAGACGTTGAGTTGAAGTCACTTTACAACCTGTTTAGGTTCCTCACAGTTTTATTGTCTTTCTTCCTCTTTGTCTTTACAGACTATTGCCAAAGTTCTTCTGCGGTACAGTGCCATTCTGACCAAGAGTTTTCCTTCTTATATTGACAAGGAGAAAATTGTAAGTGGTCAATACCTTCTAGCATTACAACTTTTGTTACCCTTGTTTTATGTTTCATATACTACATCAGGCTACTTTAAAGTGGGTGCCATGGTTTTACTTAGTACCAGTATTTCAGATGTTCCCTGTTGTAGTTTTTACTTAATTAAGTATAACTTCAATCACATTTCGGATTGTTTTGACCCATTCACCTTGACAGACCCACCAGTGGGGGCATTATTAGAAACACATTACAGATTTGAACAATGTTAAATCTCTTTATTTTAAATTATGACAATCTTTCCCAAGTTGAATACTTACGTAAACAAAAACTAATATGTGTGTTCGGTTAAAAATTGTTTTATAAAGCAGTCATTGTAAGCAGTTTCAGGAAGAATTCCTGCTACATTTGTGTAATCTCACTGTCCACTGTCTCTCTGTGTCTTCTTGCAGCCCTGTGTCCTGATGAATAATGTGCAGCAGTTAAGAATCCAGCTGGAGAAGATGTTTGAGTCCATGGGTGCCAAACAGGTAAGCCTGAAAACAAACATGTGAACATATAGACAAACTGAATTTTCTGTGTCAACATACTGAATAAATAACAGTGTGATGCTTTAACTTTTCATTCCCCATGAAAAAAAAGGCATAAACTGAATGATGAAGTAAACATTTCTTTGTCAACCGTGAAAACTAGATATTTAGGGTTGGTTATTTCTACAGCAGTAAAATGTGTGTCTTCTGTGTGTCAGATTGCAACAGAGGAAACACGGGTATGTAAAGTAGTGGTATTTCAGGCCATGTGGAGTAGTTAACTCGTAGTGCTGGATTGGTCCTAAACAGGGTAAACAGTAGTGGAAGTCATTCATGCTCTTAATATTATGTTGTGTTACAGTCAGTTTATATAGAAAAGTCTATGCATCATTGCAGCGGTATAACCGTAGATCAATACTGCCAGAGATTAGACCCTGTGTTCCCTAATAGACTAGAGAATACTGAGACAAATACTTAATTGCATCATGTCTTCTGTATCAGTGTCCTAAGTGTAGCTACAGGAAGGACAATCAATATCTTGAATAAATTGTTGAATACGATTCCAAAGATCTGCACAATGACACATTGCTCAGCTGTGACCTCCTGTTTTGAATCCCAAGCTTTCACATGTAGTGCATAATTGTAGTATTGTAGTAAAGTATTTGTTTAGTAGTGTTTGGCTGGTTGTAGGATTGTTGCTACAGTATGAGATATTGTAGTTAAAGTTATAATCAGTGTGTTCCCTTTACAATTAAAGCAAAATGAATTGGTGGAAGAGGAGGAGGAGGCAGGAGAGGAGGTAGGTTTCCATCATGGTCTGAACAGGACTGAAACCGCCATATGAAAGTACATCTTTCAGTTGTTTAATCAGTTTAATGGTGTGCAGTATAGCATTGTATTGATTATCTCCCCCTTGCTCTGGCTTGGACAGCAGGTCGTAACTGAGGATGAGAAGGCAAAGGCTCCGGTGGGTACTGTGGATGGTAGCATTATACAATCAGTAGTGGTTAGTGTATAACTGAGCAGTAGCAAATATTAGCATACTGACTGCCTTTCTATTAGTTAGTCTGTCGTTTATCTGCCTTAAGCATAGATTAACTCTTCTAGTGTCTTCCTACAACCCTGGCTGAAGGCTATCCTGATGGATACATTTTACCAATATGACATCATCAATAGATAATAATTCCTCTCCTGGAGGTAGCATCATTGAACCAGAATAGATTATAGTCACAAAACATGTAACATAGTTAGTGGAAGGAAAAAGCTTTTACTTTTCTTGTGAAAACAAAGTATTTCTACATCAAATAAAGTGAATGAGACAAAAACAAAAGGAAAACACAATGTGGCTCCAGAAATGTCACAGATTGATGATTTAGAGCAGTGTAAGAGCATCTCATGGTGAACGTTTCCTTTGTGCATGAAATGGAAATGCAAAAGTAATTAAGCTGGTCCTTATTTTTTTGACTCATGATGTGCTTGAACCTACTAAACTTGAATCTTTATCTTTGTGGTTCCTGGTTTTGAGAAATGTTGCAAATGTTGCAAGTTTTTTACTGATGTTGCCTGAAGCAGATGATTAGTTAAGTGTCATGCCATGAGGGGTTGGAGGTGAGACCTTTCCTTTCATGTGAGCTCCTTTGAGAGAGATCAATAGTTAGTGTCTAGAAATGAGTTGCCTGCTAGAGGGAAATCATGAGAGAAAAAGATGATTTAGTGACATTCCAGTATTAATAAGATTACAGTATTACCTTGGGTAAGTTGATGCAGCTAGTTTAATTATCTTCTTTGTTTGTCAGTGTCGATCCATTTATGATTTCTATTAATTATTTGAATTATTTTGTTTGTTGATCAGATGAAAAAAAAGCTGTTTATCAAAATGGAAAATTTTACGGGGCTTGTTGGTTGTCTACACAGTTAAGAGTTTATCCACTTTTCATCTTTTTTTCGGATCAATCACAACAGCGGGACCAAACCTACAAACCCAAATGTCTGTCCGTCACTGACTCGATCACTGACTGACTGATGAAGTTACACTATTGGTCAGCCGAAGCTGGCCGAAGCCAAAGCTTGGGACATCCAAGTATCCCAGCATGCATTTCACACCAAATGTTTGTAGTGGCAGAGAAAGTGAGGGCCAAAAGCTGTTGAAATTTCACTGTAGGACTGTTAAGGCGAGAAAGTAACTTCATAGATTCCCAATATGTGGTCAGTTAATCCAGATAACACCATTTAGAGATTTGCGTTAACCGTTGGGAGATGTAAGGAGCCGCTGGTCAGGTGCCAGCCACTCATCTTAGCTGCTAGCAGCCAGCAGCACAACTCCTGAGATGACCAACCAGTCAACGTCCATTGTCATCACGAGGCAGAGACGTGCTGGCCAACAATGACAAAATATGCTCATTATTTGCTCATTATTTTTGCCAAATTTCATTTTCATTTGCCACAATTAAAGTACACAACACCACCAAAAACACAAAACATGTTTGAATTTTTTCTTCTTCCACCTTCAGATTTTGACAACTAACAAATGTATTTTTTGGAAAAGTCAAGTCATGTTTTTCCTCTTTTTTCTAGAGCAACAATAGAATGCTAGCATGGCAGGCAAGTTTACTGTATATGCATACATGTTCTGTGATACATGACTGCATATACGCACATGTTAAATATTGTTGTGATTGGAACCATCTTTGGGAATGGACCAATAAGCTTAAAGGATCACGTTCTGTTTCATTTTGTTGATCATCCAAACTATTGTACTACTCATTTTCAGGCACCTTAATGAATATGGTCGTGGTTTTGGCAGCGATGAGAATCAAATGTTTTTTGTGTGTTGTCTTTTCGCTGCCACGCCTAATTTCAGGAGAGTGAGGAAGAAGAAGAAGAGGAAGTAGGGGAGGAAGAGGAAGTAGGGGAGGAAGGGGAGAAAATAGAGGTTGAGGTTTGTTGCAGTGTGAAGTGGAGCCCAAGTCATTTTTGTGATCTGTTTCCCTATTTTTTCTACTCCCAGCAACTCCACACTGATAATCAGTCCCACTGCAACTACACGTCTTTAGTTGCAGTTATCACGGGAGTGTTTATTCTGTCCACTTTTTATCATCTGTGGTGATTACGCCTTCTTTCAATGGCATTTCCCCTGGCCTTTCCTCAGACTTGGTCACTCATTTCTCCTTTAAACAATGGTTATTTCTAGATTTTTCTTATTTTACCGTTTCTTAATTTGTGTTTTCTTTTTAATTTTCTTTTGTTTGCGATAGACTGACACGGAGAAGGTGGGTGTTGATGTTACAAATACAGCATGTTTTCCACTGTGAAAATTGCTGTATTTAAGGGAATTTAAAGTAGCTTAGAGAGAAACTTTATGTTCTCTAGACTTGTGATTTTGCCTGGTTCTTACATCATGACATTCAGTATTTTTCAGTGAGAGAAGCCTTTTTATGACAGTTTCTATTTTTTATTTCTCTCTTAAAAATAATCTCAAAACATTCCCACCAAACAAAGATGGATACACCAGTAGAAAAGGTAGGTCACATGCATACAGGGGTATATATGCTGCCACGGCACTTTGTATTACCATCGATCCTCCGTAGTTTCCCACTTAATATAAATGAAATCAAATTCTGAATGTAAAGTGACATATTAAATGAGGTTGTCCTGTGTTACCTTCCACCTTTCCATGCTGTTGTAGACTGAATTTGCATTCGAAGACAAAAAGGTGAGTGTAGGATGCACAGACACATACATATTAATATTAGAAATACTCTCCGGCTAAAGCAAAACTCACAGCACATAACAAACAGAACACAATCTATCTCTAGCTGACTTTCCTCCCCTAAAGCTTTCCCGTTTGTGATGCGTAGCAGAAAGTTTTCAGTCTCTCCTCACTAATGGTGCCACGTAACCCTGACAGGCCATGAATCAAAAGGCCATTGGATCATTCACCTAATGAGCCACATCGTAGTTTCATCCATATGGCTTAACACCCCTCCAGGTGGTGCTTATTTAGATGATGCCGCAGTATACCTGGGTTAGGTATACTAGTGCTAATCCATGGATCTGTTACTTTCCTTCTCGTTCCCTCACCCCGTGCTTGTGAGACTAACCACTTGAAAGACGCACATCTCCTGCAATGTTAAACTTTTTTTTTTTTTTCAACGTGCTCTCTTTTGAAAGTTGGAGACTCCTGTTAAAAAGGTGGGTTTGCCCGGCTGTATGTGTTGAATTTTAATTGTATTTTTTCCATGGTGCACATTTCTCTGCTACAGGAGTTAACAAACTGGAACTTCAGCATTGAAGACAAATAATACAGTGAAACTTGAGAGAGATTTTTTGCCTCTCTCATCCTTTTGATATCCCTGAAGCATAAAGCCTGACAGACTGGCTGATGTGCTTTTTGCATCATAACATGGTGATAACACAACTGCTGGTTATTGAAGTCCTTTTTTAACATCTTGAAATCTTGCTGCTATTTGTAGCTTCTAGTTTTTGCTGTGAAATGCAGCTTTAATAAGCTCAAAGGTAGTTTGACACATTTTGGCCAAAAGTTGCAAAATTAAGACATGCTGTAGAAGGGTTTTATGTTCACCGTGTTCATAGGAGAGCTGGTACTCACATTCTTTAGAATAATTATTTTTCCAAGTTTGCAAAAGCTCTTCAGTCAACACATTTTAAATTTAAACTAATAGTCTTCTGGGCTTGTGTCTACCTGTCTTTCTACAGATGGACACTGAGGCCAGTGACTTATTGAACGACCTGCAGGTGAAGCTGAACAATGTGTTGGATGAGCTCAGCAGTACATTTGGGAACAGGTAGCCTAAAACTAACCCTAAAACTGACAGACTCACATGTAAATACAATATTAAGTTTATCCAGCAACCATACATGTATTTTTGCTGATAGATCCTTATTCTTTCCTTCTTTCCAGTTTCCAGATCCGCATCAATGAGTGTATGCGACAGATGGCATCTCTGCTGTACCAGATCAAAGGTCCGCTCAATGCCAATAACAAAAACCAGGTGGATGCCGACTCCGACAATATGCTGCGGCCGCTCATGGATTTCCTGGATGGGAAGTGAGTGAATTCATTTGAGACTGGGGTCTTTTTAACAATACACCCAGACTTTCTGTGGTCAGTGTGACTTATATCCAGCTGTTGAACTTTTGTGTGTGTTTGCATGATTTCACAGGTTGACACTGTTTGCCACCGTATGTGAGAAGACTGTATTGAAGCGTGTGCTCAAGGAGCTGTGGAGGATTGTAATGAGCAGCCTGGAGAAGACCATCGTTCTGCCACAGGGCAACGACACTTTTGTAAGCTCAGCAACAGCATCAGTTTAATGTTTGTTAGCGTCAGCATTTGTAGAGATTGCAAATTGAATTTTAAGTGCAGAAATGAAATGAAAGAGAGAGCAGCAACTCAGTCCCCCCTCCCCTCTTTATTCTTTCTCAGGGAGCACAGATCCTCTCAGCTGCAAAAGAACTGGGTCAGCTCTCCAAACTCAAGGTATCATAATGCCCTCCTATACTGCACGTTTACACCATGTTAAATGTCCTCCTGTGTTACCAAACAGCTGAAGACCTGAACACAAAACTATTCTTTTAGTATGTGTATTTTTATGGAGCTAACTCATCTCTATCATTTGGATGTGTAGGATCACATGGCGGGGGAGGCTAAAAGCCTGTCTCCCAGGCAGTGTGCTGTCATGGACGTGGCACTGGACACGATCAAGGTCAGTTTATACTGCGGTTTTGGTTTCATTAGAATGCAGGGCAGACGGGTCAAATTAGCTTCATCAAGTATTCATCCATTAATCAGGTTCCCAGGAGGGTTATATAAGTGAGTTGTGACCAATAAGATTGCTGATTTTAACATCATAATAGAGTGGTAACAGGGAAATCTTTTACAATTAAAGGATAATTCTGACTATTTCTCCAACTAGGGCCTTTTTTGACAGTGATTGATTGTCACTGTTCCAGATGCTAGATTCTGCAGTGTTCATATAACACCAAAAAATCAAAATATTCTGACCAAAATTCTGTTTCACCTTTCACCTTCTGTTTGCTTTACAGCAATATTTCCACGCGGGAGGGAACGGGCTGAAGAAGGCGTTCCTGGAGAAGAGTCCTGAGCTGTCCTCTCTACGCCACGCTCTGTCCCTCTACACTCAAACAACAGACACGCTCATCAAAACCTTTGTGACCACCCAACATGCACAAGGTATGCCTAATGATACATCTGAAGGGATAGGAAGAAAGCTTTTCCCATGGTCGACCAGGAGAGGGCAGTAACTGAACTACATGTTAGATAAAGGAGAGATTTCACTGACTATTTTCCTTTTTTCTGTGTATTTCTGTGTTGAAAATGTCCTAGATGCTGTAATTTGTTGACATGTTATTGCTGTCTTCTCTTTATCTCTTGTGCTGCCTCTGTGCCAGTGCACAATGGAAAGGGTATTAGGTTAACTCCCAATGAAAAAATACAGCCCAGCAGGGGTAGGTTTCATTGAAATCATCTGCCAGTCCCTCCTCTCCTTCCCCACACGCTCTCCCTTTTGTACATTTTGCTTTTGTCACTCTGTGCCACTAAGGTGGGTAGATGAATCCCAACTCAACCTCTCCACCTGTATCCCCTTCTCATTTTGACTCTGCATTATGAATCAAAGTGTTCATATCTTCGTCAGTCCAAATGAAAGCTAAGTGATGTATCTGCTCTGTGCATTAATCTAGGCTCAGGTGTGGACAAACCGATTGGTGAACTGTCCATCCAGATTGAGCTGTACACTCATCCTGGGAGTGGGGAGCGCAAGGTTACTGTCAAAGGTCAGTTTGAGTTTTTCAAAAAAATGTAAAATGTGTCATTTTAAGAAAAGTGTCTATCTGACATCTTGTCCCTCTCCTCTCTGTGTTTGCATGTGTAGTCGTGGGAGCCAACGACTTAAAATGGCAGACGTCCGGCATGTTCCGGCCCTTTGTGGAGATCACCATGATCGGACCTCAGCTCAGCGACAAGAAGCGTAAATTCCAGACCAAATCTAAGAACAACAGCTGGTCTCCCAAGTACAATGAGAGCTTCAACTTGTAAGCACGATGACAGATGTACCTGATTTTGTCATGTTGCAGTTATTTACAAAGATTTTTTTTAAAGATGTTGAACTTGCTCACCTGGAAATAGTTTGTGCAGTAGTGTGCAAACTCTTTTACTTCATAATTATTTTTGCTGCTATCAAGCAGCATCATTAGCCAGGTGATTGGTTGTAGTTGCAGATCACTCTATCTATTCTATAGTTGTGTGATTGCTGCAAACTATCCCAGATATCTTTGCTCGTTATTTTTATAGCTGCATTTAGCAACTTGCTCATTATGTGTAATAAGTGGCTGTAAGTAGCAGATATTGGAAGAATATGACCGTCACTACTCAGGATGATGTAGTGACGGTCAGCTGTGTTAATGTTTACCAAAGTGGTTTACCTGTGATGCTTTGCTGATGTTCATTCTTAAAGTAAATGGAGAGCATTTACAGTAAGGTGGGTTTTTTTCCCCTTTGTTTTGCTACTACATCCAAAAATAAATAAGTGTAGCATTAAGTGGGCGAGCTTGCTATAGCACTGTGTGAGGGTTGAATGACTGAATGTTTAAACGTCTGTGTTCTCTCTACACAGTGTTCTGGGCAAGCAGGATGGCTTTGAGTGCTACGAGCTGCAAGCCTGCGTCAAAGACTACTGCTTCGGCCGGGCCGACCGAGTGGTGGGCTTGGCCGTGATACAGTTAAGAGACATCATGGAGAAGGGCAACTGCGCCTGCTGGTGTCCGCTGGGCCAACGCATCCACATGGACGACACCGGCCTCACCGCCATGCGAATCCTCTCCCAGCGCTCCAGCGACGACGTGGCCAAGGAGTTTGTCAGGCTGAAATCAGAGACGCGATCGGCAGAGGAGGGCAGATGAGGAGTGCCGGGGAAGGAGAGAGAAAGACAGAAAGGATGGAACTCTCCACGTTTCAGAATAAGTCATAAAAGCAGGGAATAATCTTCCCTACATAGAGTCTTTTCTTAGACCTTTGATGTGTCTTAGCTGCTGTTGACTGACTGGTGGCGCCTTGCCAAGCTCACCGACACACTGTCACGTTCACACTCTGGGTATTTTCACTCACTTTCCGCGTTCCTCAAACGTTATTTACAGAGCTACTGCTGTACAGCACACAACCACACAGACACCGGCTCACTCCACCTTCCACTCACCAGCTGTTTCACCAGGCAGTGACCACTTACGTCATTTAACCTTTGTTTCTTTTTTAACCCCCATTCCTCATCTTCCCAGCTGGACACCTTAGCCTCAAAGGAACAGAGGATGCCAGACTCTGCTGGAGGGCCAAAACAAGTTCCTTCACCTCCCTCAGTGTTGTTGTGTAATAACCCCACCTAAACCCCTCAAACTGTGGCCATGTGTTTGATGCCTTACACTCTACAAACTGTGAATGTGTGAAGTAAGAGAAAGTATTTTGAATGCCCTGTCCTATATAGCTCCACTCTGATGGTTTGAGTAAATGTGGAAACACTGTTCTCTGTCAGTGAAGATAATGAAATATTAAGAGAAGAGAAGGTACTTAGTGATCATTTTACCCCTTAATTTAAAGGACTGATATGTTAATTGTGTGCCTTGTCATATTTAGTTTCTTACTTCACAATGAGAATGATTGTTCCCCTTCCTGTTTCCTCAGTGATATTATAAGTAAATAACCTAAGCAGTGAGATCAACAATATAATTTAAATCAAACCCTCATGAAAAAAGGAGACTAACAGGGTGGATATTTGATATGCATGTTGAAGGAAGAGTCCTGTTATGGCCATATTTATTCAGTATATATATATATATAACGACTTCTGGCTCACCATGATGCTGTAGCCATTTTATTTATTTTTTATAAATATTTATTTTTGTTTGTTCTTTTCGAAAGCTCATTGTTTAAAAATATTGTTTACTGCTGGAAACGGACATGTTGTTTGTATGTTTGAGAGTTTTGCACAATGGTAAGTCTGAATGAGTTGCTGCTGCAGCGTCCTGGAAGTAAACAGCAGGTCAACTGAAGGGGTGAGATGTATACAGTTCACCTTCAGAATAAAGTAAACATAGTGTTTGTTGGTGACTGACAAAAGAGATGACCTTCTTTAGGAAATTTTCCTTTATAGAAAAGAAATATTACATATTGAACTTAAGATAACTTTTTCTTCCATTAAAGTATATCTGAACATTGTAGACACAAGCTCCTCAACTGCTAAGTTGATACAGAGTGTAGAATTACTTATGGTTTACATACATTTTATCTTCTTGCTCTGTTTTCTACTACTCTTCCTATGAGTGGCCTTACTTTGGTGAAAAACCTAGATTGTGTAATCTCTTTTTTTTTTAATCCCTCTATTTCCATTGGCTCTCAGCAATGAGGATCAGCCACTTCTTTGCCCATAATGGTGTCAAATACATTTTCCGTGACGTTCCTTCTTATTTTGTACTTTTTAATCTATGATGATATTGCAAATGTAACTACGTCTAGGCTGGTTTTTCTTTGCTGTCTGTTATCATTTGTGTTATTTTCCTTTTTGAAGTTTTGTAAATGTGTTTTGTGTATTTAATAGTTTGGAATGATGTCAATCACTGTATTGTAAGATATGTTTCAGTTTGATGGACAAGAGTAATAATAAAAAAAAGTGTGCCAGTGAACGTATTCTTAACTGATGTTACTCTTAATGAACGATGGATATTACCACTGTATAATACCAGAACCTCAATGTGTGTACATTTTTAAGCCGACCACACTCTGTAGAAACCACAGATTCAGATTCCTCTTTGTTACAGCACCTTGTGAATAATGTTATCAGTTTATGAGGGCAAATATTTCTTAGCCATTCTGTAATATATATGTCCCTTGTGCCAAGTTGCAAGTGTTCACTTTTGATCTCTTTTTTTTCTGTGTTTTTTCATTTCTATATTTTCTAAATTTGTTAACCCTTGCACTAAATCACTGCAGTAGTTAACAAGTACAGTATAACAGTCACAGTAACTGCATTTCTGTGGTGTTTTCTATGTATTGTCACTACTTTTG
The DNA here is from genome assembly GCF_963691925.1 of Scomber scombrus. Classification (NCBI taxonomy): domain Eukaryota; kingdom Metazoa; phylum Chordata; class Actinopteri; order Scombriformes; family Scombridae; genus Scomber; species Scomber scombrus. The sequence goes on from NC_084984.1 coordinate 19,691,991, forward strand.
AAATGTTGTCATCATGTAAACATTTCAATTAATGAATTTTGTATAAAGTATCTAAGAAGTATCTATAACTGTGTGCACCTGCTTCTTTCCACTACAACATGACACTGACTGCAGATGAAGACAGATTTCTAGTAGGATTTTTTAATTAGGTGTTTCCAGTGGCAACATTAAGTTTCTGGAGCACTATCACTCACCTCATGAACTAGTTAATTTCAACTAATTGAATTTAAGTGCATGCTTAAAAAAGTCCTTAATTTGACATGAATAAATTCATGTTTAGATTATTATTACAAAGTGAAGGGATTTTGTCTATGAAAATAAACCAACTTGAAATGTATTGTCTCAAATATGGTAGATGAGTGTAATTGCAGCATTTATTTCTGGTGCCCAGTTTTAGTTGAATTCACTTAATAACTTTTTAGAGTGTAATGTTATTTTTTTGTGGGGGGGCAGCACACTTCTTTTTAAAATCTTATGAACATTTAGCCTTAATTTCTTACATCTGCATCAGACCAAAAGGCCATTTTTTGTTAGTTTAAAACAAACCAATAACCAATCATTACCTTTGCTCAATAGGACCCCAAGAAAATCCTTTTTTTTCATCTTGAATATTGAGTTCATCAGGCAGACAGATGGTGGTTATTCATTAACATGAACCTTTGTTTGATATTAATAAAAGCAGTTAGTTGGCCTGCGACTGGTGAAGTATCAAATTTCACTTCTTGTCATATGTTTATGGGTGTGAAAATATTTGCACCGGCAATGAATAAACCAAAAGAGTAGTAGTTTTTAAATGCTTATTAGGTGCAATTTTGATCTTCAACTTCATGTGTTGATTCTTGAAAACTTTTAGCCTGTAACCTGTGTATTTTTCAAGATTCAGCTTGGTATGAATATGGCAGACTCAGATTTAGATTGTGGTATATTATACTGCCCCAAAGTTTCAAAATTAATTGAGAAATGTCATTTATGATTTATCACTTTGGTATCTTTTGTGTAACTGCCAGATGAATTTCATACTACCACTTTGCAGCTATGAAATGCAAGACGTTCTTTTGTTCACATCTCACCAGTGGTCTTGATTATTATTTTTTTCTTCACTTGATAATCAGGAAAATGTATCAACGTGGCCCGCCTTCCTGTCGAGGTCAGAGTTCCATCCACCCAAAGACAACCATCAGGTCTGTTTTAAACATTATGTGAGTATGTCTTTGCACGTGCACATCTGTGCGTCTGTGTATCTGCAGGCAGAGAGCACACACACCTGCACACACTAACTAATTTAGCAAGTGGTTCATGTTGGTCCCCTGGACGACACAGCGTTCCTTTGTGTTCAAGCCCACGTATTAAATTCCATTTCTGGAAGCACCTGGATGTGCATATGAGTAATATGGTCACAATATTCACAGCTGTCATAGGTCACTTTTAGAAATCATAAAAAATGTTTATCCTTCAAGAATGCAGCAGGTGCTATGCTTTCCATGCACCTGTGAAGGAGGCGAAGTGGGACTAAAGGAACTCATTTTGAAAATAAGAGGAAGATAAGTTGTAAGTCTGAGCATGCGCACCCATCACTGGGTGTGTTACATACCTCTCTGCCCAGGTCATAGTACTTTATTTTGGCCCTGATTGGCTGAAGTCATTCACCTGTACTGTTGTTTTACTGCCCCTCCACTCCTGCCTCGTCTCACCATCCAGGTCCAAAGATCGCTGCATTGTTTGCTCAAGCCTTGAGCTGTTAGGTGCAGGGGGATCCCGGCTCTTCCTGCATGAACTTGAAACCTCTACTGTAGGTGCCTCTCTCAACACCACACCACTTCACCTGTCTTCCATCCTGTGTGTCTTTCATCCAGCTGGGGGCCCCAAGCCGAACCCCATCCTCCGTCTAGGAATTGGTTGGTGCTTCTCGGCCTACGCACAGACAAGTTCCTGGATTTATTTTATCTGAGACGGAAACAAGGGGTGGATTGGAACTTGTAGTTTCTTTTTTTCCCCTCTCTTTTGTGTTTTTTTTGGGTTTTTTTGGCCTCGTGTCTTTGTGTGTGAAGGACTTAAAGGACACAAGAAATCACATTTTTGTTTGAGGTATGTGGCTAATTTTCATTTGTTGTGAGACAGCAGGAAAATACTGCACATCTGGTACTTTTGTGGACAAAGATCATGAAGAGCAAATATTTTGAACCATTTGAAATAATATCTGAACCTGAAAATCATTTCAGATTCACAATTCACAACTCAAATAAAATTCATAGATGTGTGTGTAACATTCCAAACCAAACCTTTTGGAGTTTGAACTCTGAAACCTTTCTCCATTAAGACGCAGGAAAAACACAAACATCTTTTAATTGTTGCCTGATTCTGTTCTAATTTTTTATGTCACAGTGTGTTAAACGCTGTAGATGAGTAAATGTGAATGTACAAGTACACAAGTCAAACCTTCACGTTCTTATCATGATCTTGATCTTTGCGGTTATGGATTATCTGTCATATATCTGGTACAAAGGGTTGAGCAGGGAGTGGATACATGGCTTAACTGCTCTGCAGCACAGATAAAGTCTTGAGTCCTTTGCATCCAATGCATGTCCAACATGTTTCCACATTTAAATATCATGTTACCTTCAAATGTTTAAAGAAATGCACAGAAAAGTCATTCATTTTCTTTTTTGAAGGGTTATAGAGGCATAGCATGGCATGTGTTACTGAAAGCATGTTCTGCTCTTTACCATCACCTTACTTTAAAAAGTAAAACACACTAATTGCCTTTACTTTGTTAGGATATACATTTTTGCACCAAATCACACTTCATCTGACCTTTCATAAACAATCTGGTTCCCCCCTGACTACAGTTTCCCCTTTCGGTTGCTATCTCTGTATAGTCTGACTACAAAAGAATGACTGTATGTCACTCTGTGATAAGCACTTAAACCCCTTTTTTCTGCTGTAGGTTTGAAACATGACGAAATTGAGCTAAAGATGGGATCAATAGCGTCATACTTTGGCCAATTGTTTGGGAAGCAGCAAAAGCAAGGTGAGATCTTTTAAGCTTGCAAACTTTATGTTGAACATTTAATTGTCTTTGTATGTTTTTCTTGTCCTTACATTAAATATACAGTATGTCACATACGAAGTTTAAAAATGTCAGTGGATTAGTAGCACTTATATCTTAGTATGTAGTATGATGTACTCTGATATACCTTCAACTCTCTCTTCTTCTGAATCTGTTTATTTCTTTACCTACAGAGGAGGAGAGATACTTGCGAGCTAATGACAGACCTTTCAACCTGTCTTATCAATATGCTGTAAGTATAGAAACAGAAACTTTCTTTATAATTCAGTATAGCCTCTGTGGTGTGCTAAGTACTTTTATGGTCTTTTGTCTTTATCGTACGCCATGTTACATTGTATTAGAGTACACAGCAGCACTGTAACCGTCATCTGTTACTTCATTCCTGCTTCAGAATAATGCCATCAAGACCTCCAAATACAATATTTTCACCTTCCTGCCACTTAACCTCTTCGAGCAGTTCCAGAGGCTCGCCAACGGCTACTTCCTCTTTCTCTTTTGCCTTCAGGTAAACGTTGTTTTTACACATGTGCAGTTGTAAAGTTTTTGTTGATTTGAAGGCAAATGTCTGCTGAGTTGGAATTAAATTTGTGTGTGTGTGTGTGTGTGTGTGTGTGTGTGTGTGTGTGTGTGTGTGTGTGTGTGTGTGTGTGTGTGTGGGTGTGGGTGTGTGTTGTGTTGACAGCTAATCCCACAAATCTCCTCTCTCTCCTGGTTCACCACGGCTGTCCCTCTGATTCTGGTGCTGGCTATAACAGCAGTGAAGGATGCCACTGATGACATAGTAAGCTGTCTATTAGTATAAGAAAACTGGGGGGACAAAGCCTTTTATTAATGTGGACATATTATGCTTTATATGATTTTCTGTTATTTTCATACAGTTATGATTTTGGATGTCTATGTTAAACAGTTCCAAAACTTCTGGTGAACATCTGTAATGCTAAATGCTCCGAAAATCAAAAGCCCAGGCTTAAGCCTCCTCTTAAAGCTCCTTTTTCCATAGCGTTTGTTGCTAAGGTTGTTAGGTTGCTTCACGGGTTGCTTCCATTGTCTTGTCACTTATTTCAGATCAGATTCAGGCTCAAGTATGTAGAGATTTATCGGAGAAGTTTATATATAAAGTAAAGAATCCCACTCAGTGTTGAGACAGAAAATAAGTAACTTAATCATAATATAATAACTAAATAAACACTGTTTTCTCCTCATCTTGTATTAACTGAGTAGAACAGACACAAAAGTGACAATCAAGTGAATAACCGGAGAGTGGACGTCCTCATCGATGGAGAGTGAGTCAAGATACATATTTCATATTGTATATCTGTAAATGGTGTGTATTAAAAGAAAGAACACACATAAAAAGCAAAATGTTATGATTTGTGATTTTATGGTTTGTTTTATGTTTTGTGTTGTTTTTCTCTTAGACTGAGAAGTGAAAAATGGATGAATGTTCAGGTTGGAGACATAATCAAACTGGAGAATAATCAGTTCGTCACAGTAAGTACGGAGATAATCAAATGCAATGTCACAATAACAGATTTTATGTCCAATACAAAGTTCCCACATGGGATAATAAAGTGTATCTTATTATCTTCTATACTTTCAGTACAGTTACTTTACTCTATTTTTTTTTCTTAGGCAGACCTTCTGTTGCTGTGCAGCAGTGAGCCTCTCAACCTGGTCTACGTGGAAACTGCTGAACTAGATGGGTGTGTATATTTAGTTTGAATTTTGGGTATGTTTTCCTGGCATATATAAGCTTTTTAGATGGTGGGGTGTGTGTGTGTGTGTGTGTGTGTGTGTGTGTGTGTGTGTGTGTCTGTGTGTGTCTGTGTGTGTGTGTGTGTGTGTGTGTGTGTGTGTGTGTGTGTGTGTGTGTGTGTGTGTGTGTGTGTGTGTGTGTGTGTGTGTGTGTGTGTGTGTGTGTGCATCGGTATATAGGCATAGCTGACAGCTGAAGTCTCACACTTTCTTGGATTTCCCTTCAGTCACATCCTTCTCATGTCCTCTTGGTCTCCCCCAGTGAAACCAATCTGAAGGTGAAACAGGCCCTGACTGTAACTGGAGAGCTGGGAGACCACATCGATGCACTGGCTGGCTTCAATGGTGAGAAGCTGAATGGAACAACATTAAACAGACAACAAGATTTTAAAAATTGCGATCTGGATTCTTCACCAAGTACCAATCTTGGAGGAAAAAATGTCCTTAATTTTCAGTCAAGTTATTGGGATTTCTGTTGGATTTCTGTTGTATGCACTTATTTCATGAAAAAAAAAAAAAAAAAAAGATTGAAATTTTGGAATCTTTCTTGCTCAAAGTGAATTTAAAACCTTTACAGGTGAATACAAAAAACATGTTTTCTTCAAGAGTAAATGGCTTTCTGTACTATGTAAAATGTAATAGTTTAAAAAAGGTTTTAAAAAATAAAAAAAAAACATGTTGTTGCAGCCCTATATATTCTTCACTACTACCTTGACTATGGCACAAGATGAACTGTTTCCCTGGATGTGTTGCTAACACCTGACCTCTGTGTCTCTCAGGTGAAGTGCGATGTGAGCCTCCCAACAACCGTTTGGACAAATACAAAGGGACGCTGACTCTGAATGAACAGATGTACGCTTTGGACAACGACAAGGTGCTGCTGCGAGGATGTACTCTGAGGAACACGGAGTGGTGCTTCGGTCTGGTTGTGTTTGGAGGTAAATGCTCACTAGCATATTATGCACATATATTTCATATCAGAAGTTTAACTGCTGGACACAAGATGGCTCCTACTTAACTGTAAAGTCCACTCTTAGTGTATGAGCACTGGAGGCTTCAAGTTTCCACTACAGATCATGCTCATAGGCGTACCCCTATGAAAGTGAACTTTCCACTTTCAGCAGATGAATGTAAAAACAGGTTCCTAGTTTTAATCTGCACAGTGAAGCTCAAACATTCAACTAAAGGAAAAAGGAAAAAGATATATTGTTGAGTGGATAGGGACTTTAAATTTGAGAAGTACACCTCTAGTCTGCAGGGCTTCACAAAGGATACTCAAGATTCATAAAACAGATCTGTCTGAGAACTAGAAAAAACAAAGTAATAACAGTAAATAATATATAGCCGTGACTAGTACTACATGAACTTTATTGGGATAATAGAAAATCGTGGTAAGTGAGGAATCATTAACTCTGCTAGCCACAAGTTGCTAACTCTAGCAAACTGCTGATCTGAATCATTTTATAAGCAAACTTTGGACTCTTGCCTGATAAGAAATTATTGGTCTGTTAAGTCCTGAACACAAGTTCAAATTTACATCTTACCTAAACAAAGTGAAGCCCAATGAAAGTAAAACATACGTACTGCATGAGCTAAAAAAGAACACACAATGAATATATCTTAAAACAAACAAACACATAGCAGCATATTCAACCAAGTGTGTCACATCCCACCAGGACTTTCTTTGTTTGAGTGTGGACTCATAGTCTAGTTCCTGTTTTATTTTTGAAATATGCTCTTGTTGTGTTTCTGTTAACTTTACTTCCTGCGTTTTCCCCACCTCGGTTGATTGTGTTTCACCTGTGTCCCATTTGCAATTATCCCCTGTGTATTTAAGTTCAGTTTTTCTGTTCTGTTCTTTGTCGAGTCTTCTTGTCCTTCTTTCCTGTTCTGCCTGCTTAGTTCTTCGTTGTCCCTGTGTTTCAGCTCTTTTTGTTTTTTGTGTAAACATCTTTTTTTTTCTTTAGTCCTGCTTTGCTCTCTGTATTTGGGTCCACCTGCTCTGCTATTGTGACAGAGTGAAGGAAACAATGAACAAACCTAAATTAACCTAACCCTGTTTGTTAAGATGTCAATGAATGTAGTACAAGTGAGAAAAATGTCTACTTCAAAATGAACTGAACTGAAAATGTACTATCCAATCTAATCAGCCACAACAGAAGTGAAGTGAATAACACGGAAGTTGATGTGTTAGAAGCAGCAAAAATGTAGGGATCTGAGCAACTTTGACAAGGGCCAAACTGATATGGTAAGATAACTGGGTCTGAACATCTCCAAAACAGCAGGGGCCTCATGTACAAAGATGTGCGTGGATTTCCTACTGAAACATGGCGTATGCTCAAATCCAGAAAACGTCATACGCACAAAAAAAATCCAGATGTATGAATCTGTGCGTATGCATGAATCCAAGCACATTTCCTTTGTACATCCCAATCAACGTGGAATTGAGCGCACACCGGACCCCTCCCTGTCCACGCCCCCATTTAAATACGCAAATCATATTTAAATGGGCCCTGCACCTGAGATTCTCCTCTCTGCACGATCAGAAAATTAAAACAAAAGAATGAGTAAGACGGGAAAAAAGAAGAACTTTACAGAAAGCTAATTGGAGACGCTACTCACTGAAGTGGAGGCGCGCAAAAATGTACTCTTTGGCACGCTGTCCTCCGGCATAAACAATAAACGCAAGAGGAGTGAGTGGGAGAGTGTGTGTGAGGCTGTCCATGCTGTGGGGTCAGAAAAGTGCACACATGCTGAATTGAAAAAGAAGTGGTCCGACATCAAGGTGGATGTGAAGCGGATGACGGCTGCCCGACGCCAAAGTGTGGCCAAAACAGGCGGGGGGGACAGAGAAAAGGGGCCCACACCGTTTGAACAGAGAGTCGCCGCAATCGTGGGTGACACTGCTTTCTCAGGGGTGGTGGGAGCACATGTGGGTGACTCTGATTACCCCCAAGGATCACACAGTATTGTTGCAAATTAATGCAGAAGTGCGCAGGGGAAAAGGTGAGGCTGATTAAGACATTTCACACTTTACGCACAGGGTTATTAACATGAGTACTCTGCACACAGAGACAATCAGGGGCTTGTTAGAAAGATCTGAAGCTATAGTTTAACCAGCAAGTCACTAACTTTAACCTGACTAGTAACGATGCTGTGAAGACGGGATAGTATTTGGGGGCGCACATGCTCAATGATGCGCATTGTGCATGTGCGCATTTGCGCATCACATATGATCTGTACATTGATCGAATGAAAATGTTTCCTGTTGACATATACAAATTCATCATGTGATGGCGCTTTAATAGCAATGTGTGTGCAGTCGATAGCTCCGATTACATTAGGAAAACAGGCTCTCGCTGCAAATTGCGCTTTAATGTTGACCTGTTCAGCTGCATTGTATGGGAATTTGATATAGACCTGGCTGACATGCGGATAATTCCGTCCAACACGGCTGGCATGGCTCGGCTCAGGTCGACTGGCACAGTCCCGATCGGTCGGCCAGCTCCCTCTGGAATGCCCCGGTTGCTAGGAACCCCAGTGTGGTCAGCACCTATATGGATACAGGCAGCGCATGGCTCCTCGCTGTGTCGCGCTCCAAGGCCGGCGGCAGCTCTGCGCACAGTTACAGGAGGATTGCCCTCGGGAACCTAAAGCGGCTGATGAGCCAGTTGTCATCATGTGCCATTAAATCCTCAGTCTCTGAACACACGCTCTCTTCGTATTACACCATGTACAATGTCTTCTAATACTGCTAAAGCAGCCATTGTTGTTAACGGTATTTTCTGCACCACTCTGCGCATGCTTTTATATCCACTCATGTAATTGCAGACACGTGGGTGTGTTAATTGTTCATCAGTGTTAATTGTTCATGTTCTGATGTGAACATCACTCAGTCTGAGGATTGTTTTCACATTTATTTATTATAACAGTTTCCCAGCATAACCTCTAAGTGTCGCCAAAGGATCAACAGCTGTAGAAACGTGCGTACGCCAGCCATGAAGTTGGCGTGAGGCACCGCACATGTCCACGGTCATTTCACTCTTGATACATCTGAACTTTGCCGTGAAAAAGAACGTACGCCGCGTTTTTGTGCGTACGCACCCTTTGTACATGAGGCCCCAGGTCTTGTTGGGTCTTGCAGTGTTCAGTACCGACCAAAAGCAGTTCAAGAAAAAACAACCGGTAAACTAGCGTCAGGATCATGGGCACAATGCTCATTGATGCATGTGTGCAGTGAAGGCTAGCCCATCTGGTCCGATCCCACAAAAGAGCTATTATTGCACAAAATGCTGCATGCTGAACCCTCTCTACCTCCAAAAGCATCTACAATGGGTACGTGAGTGTCAGAACTGAACCATGGAGCAATGGTTTCATGTGGATGGCCGGGTGTATGTTTGTTTACCTGGGGAATAGATGGCACCAAGCCTCAGGAGTCAGGGTGATGCACTGAGCTATGTTCTGCTGGAAACTTTGGGTCCTGGCATTCATGTGGATGTTACTATGATAATGCACCCTGCCACATTGTTGAGGAATGGTTTGAGGAATCTGATTAAGAGTTCCTGGTATTGCCTTGGTCTCCAAATTCCCCAAATCTTATTTGTGGGATGTGCTGGAAAAACAATCCAATCTATGGAGACCCCACCTCGCAACTTAGAGGACTTAAAACATCTGCTGCTAAAATGTTGGTCCCGGATACCAAAGAACACCATCAGAGGTCCTGTGGAGTCCATGCTTTGATGTTTCAGAGATATTTTGGCAGTACAAGGGGGACTTACACAATAGTAGGCAGTTGGTTTTAATGTTGTGACTGATCAGTATATGTATTTGCCTCTTATCTGCATGATGTGTATCTGAACAAGATATTGAACCTTTCCAGGTCCTGACACCAAGCTGATGCAGAACAGCGGAAAGACAATATTCAAACGGACAAGCATTGATCACCTCATGAATGTCTTGGTGTTATGTGTGAGTTCAATGTCCATACACACAAGCTCATATGTACACTACAGCCAAAAATATTGTCTAATGTTAGCCATAATTTGTAACTTTAAATCCATCACTTAAACCAACTTATGAACGAATCCCCAAAAAATTAGGAGCAGTAGGTACATTTTGTCATGTTTCTTGTGACAGAAATGTATTATAATGTACACAAAGCTAGGTTTTGATCAGAACTCATGACAGTAGTCAGTTTTTAATAAACCCTTAAAATAAAAAAGTAATGAAATTGCTATTAAAAATATCTAAAATTTCCCTGCTGTCATGCCAAAAATGTAAAGTTGAATACTGATTTCAGGAGTTTGCGCATTAGTCTTTACTTAACATTTCTGTCTCATTACCTTCATAAAATCATTCATTTATGAAATGCAGATACATTTTTCAACTGGTTGATATAATCAGTGCAATATTATTTTGAAACTTCAAGATGTGTGTATCTTTAATTATCAGATCTTTGGTTTCCTGGCGCTCATGTGCTCTGTTCTGGCCATTGGCAATGGAATCTGGGAGGTGAGGGAAGGTTCAGTGTTCACAGTGTTCCTCCCTCGAGAAGAAGGGGTAAATGCCGCTCTCTCTTCCTTCCTCTCTTTCTGGTCCTACGTCATTATCCTCAACACAGTGGTGCCCATTTCTCTCTATGTCAGGTATGTTCGAGCACAGCAAGATAACTATATCAACAAAAGTCACTGTGGCAGTGACAGTAGTCTGTGTTTATGTCTTAAACTTTGACATCTTTACCTTTACATGTCAGTGTGGAGATCATCCGTCTGGGGAACAGCTTCTACATAGACTGGGACCGGAAGATGTATTACCCCAAGAATGACACTCCTGCCCAGGCGAGGACCACCACACTCAACGAAGAGCTGGGCCAGATCAAGTATATCTTCAGCGACAAGACTGGCACCCTTACGCAGAACATCATGACTTTCAATAAGTGCACCATCAATGGGAAACCATATGGTGAGCAGCTCTGCTTATGTAAATATGGGTGGACACAACAGCATAAGCTCAATGGCTGATTTTGGTGTGTCTTTCTCTGTCATTCAGGGGAGCTGTTTGACTTTTCTGGACAAAGGGTAGAAATAACAGAGGTAAGAAGAGAGCACTGACACATTATCATATATTTTTGTGAATTTAAAAGTATGTATTACTCCAACAACTGTTTTCTCTTCTTTTTGTTTTCTCTGCAGAAGACAGAAAAAGTGGATTTCTCCTGGAACCATCTGGCTGATCCAAAGTTCATCTTTCACGACCACAAACTGGGGGAAACAGTGAGAGAAGGAAACCCAGAAGCGCAGGACTTCTTTCGCTTGTTGGCTCTGTGCCACACTGTCATGCCTGAGGAGAAGAAAGAGGGTGAGTGTCCTCTAATGGAAATCTTTATTACTGCATGGCTGCAGAGCTTTCAAAAAGGAGGGTTATGCTTCTCATGTGCTGTATCTGATGATTAAATTAATTTTGAATGGTGTGTGAAATCCTAAAAGAGGTCAGTCCTGAATAATGCATATTCCTTTTCTTTATTTCAGTTTAGTTTCTTCTTTTTAGCAACACTAGGATAAGATTAAATTCATGAATAATTATATTAAAGCCACTGTCTGCAATATTTGAAAACGTCTGACTTTGGTGTCCTGTAGTTTGAAGAAAAAAAAATACAAGGTAGCAGACAACAATCTACCCCACTCCCCAGCTTTTCTTCAGAATTGTTCCATATTTCTACAAATGAAAACTTGTGCCATCAAAATTGTTTGACATATTTATTTAGATATATCTTCTTTTCCTGGCAGGTGAGCTCTACTATCAGGCTCAGTCTCCTGATGAAGGTGCCCTGGTGACTGCAGCAAGAAACTTTGGGTTTGTGTTCCGCTCACGCACTCCAGACACCATCATGATCATGGAGATGGGAAAACAAGTCACCTATGACCTCCTAGCTGTTCTGGACTTCAACAATGTGCGCAAGAGGATGTCAGTCATCGGTGAGAGAAAGTAGAGACGAAGATGTTTGGTTTTCTATGTGTGTGGCTTTGTGTGTTGCCAAAAAATTATGTTTGAACGACTATCTTCTTACAAGAAGTGATATTGGATTATTTCCTTTTGATATTTAGTCCTTTACACGGAACAATGTGTGTCCTACATGGCTTTGATCCCACTTATAATTCCATGATAAAACAGTTACCTGCTGGTGCATTCAAGGACGCTCTGACAATTGAGACTTCTCTGTTGGCTGCTCAAAAGCAATCTATTAAAATCAGGAACTGACCTTATTCACATTAAAGACGTTCATTTAAACTCATAAAAATAATCCTAGCAACAGTTTTTATGTCAAGACTTGGAACATTTATTTCCTATGCTGTGCACAAACACTTGCAGGGAAATGACACCTATTATTTATTTTTATTTTTTTAAACTTACAACTAAGCCAAAGTAAACCACCAGACAAATTGTTGCAAAGTAACTTTCACTATGATTTCCAGTGCGTGGCCCCAATGGCAGGATGATTCTATACTGCAAAGGAGCAGACACCATCATCTATGAAAGACTGCACCCATCCTGTAACAAGTTGATGGACGTTACCACCGGACACCTCAATGTATGTGATGCTGCTGTTGTTTTTTGAGATGTGTATTCCTAAACAAAACTAATGTATATTGAAAACTTGTCAGGATTTGTGTTTTTAACTGCTTTAATCTGTCCAAACTGAAATAGGAGTATGCAGGTGATGGCCTCCGTACGCTGGTTTTGGCCTACAAGGATTTGGATGAGAGCTACATGGAGGATTGGAAACGGCGCCACCATGAGGCCAGCACCACCATGGACGATCGAGAGGAGAGACTTGATGAACTTTATGAGGAGATAGAAAAAGACCTGATGGTGAGTCCAACTGTTGAGTACTTTGACACATTGTTAGATAGTTTGATTGACTCAACAATTAACTTTTTGGCTGGTAGTTGGTCGTTTGATTAATATGGGGAGGAATTTATGCACTATATTCTGCACCATAACACATTACATGATGAAACTCTGTCTCAGATTAACAAAAATATATCATCTTGTTTGTTTGTTTTTAGCTTTTGGGGGCGACAGCTGTGGAGGACAAGCTGCAGGATGGTGTGCCACAGACAATAGAGCAACTGGCTAAAGCTGACATCAAAATCTGGGTCTTGACTGGGGATAAACAGGGTTGGTGTCACATATATTTCCATTCACATCATACATTTCAGGCTGAAGTAAGTAATAGTATGAGAAATATACTGATGTATCATTGTTAATCTCAATGTGTCAGACACCCCGGGGGCCCAGTTTCCAAAGGTTTACTTGACAAATGAACAAGAGCCAAAGTTGCTGTTTAACATGTTTGTCAGATTAACTGCACCACAGTGATTGTAAATATTGATTTTTTTGAAACAGAGACCGCGGAGAATATTGGCTATTCCTGCAACATGCTGAGAGAGGAGATGAAGGAGATTTTCGTTGTGGCAGCAAATACAGCCGAAGGAGTCAGAGAGGAGCTACAGTAAGTTAGTCAGAAATTAAGTCAGCCAGTTAAGATACGCAGCCATCGAAGGAGACATTATGTTGTTGAGTAGCCATGAAGAAGAAGAAGAATCTGATCAAAGTTTATCATTGAATTTATCATTAAACTGTTACTGCTAAAACTGTTGTTGCCAAGTTCTGACATGTTCATAAGTTTACATCATTTGTTTCTATCCCAAACACCTTATTTTGAGAAAAACACATCTCCATATCCTCCTGATTTTAGGAATGCAAGAAGGAAAATGTGTCCAGAAGCAGCAGACCAACCAATTGTTAAAGAGGCTCGCGCAGGCCTGTTTTGGCTTCAGAAGACAGTGAGCGTGGAGGATGAGAAGGTGGACGGAGAATATGCCCTAGTTATAAATGGACACAGTCTGGTGAGAGAGCTTCTTTCAGGCACATCACTTTTTCCAGTAGCTGCTGAATCAACAATAAAGTTTGTACCCTTTTGTCTCCCTATGTCTTCGATGCAGAAAAAGTCCTGCTGAATGTTCTGTTCCTTGATAAATTTAGTTGCCTGGTGAGGCCTAAAAAGTGATGATGTTTAGCAGCAAGGTTTCCACACTGACTGTTAATAATCTGTGTCACTGAGGGCGCTGAGGTCACACTTTCTCTATTTTTTATAGGTTTTCTTTGGAGTGGGTTACATTCTACAATAAAAACATAAACAAGAAATGGAGACCTTCTTTTTGGTGTTTTGGTATTATTTTGAGGATGGTAATGTTATGTTGAGGGACTTACGTCCGTTGCCCTCTCCTCTTTCCTCCTCAGGCCTTTGGACTGGAAAAGGACTTGCAGATTGAGCTGCTGAGGACAGCATGTATGTGTCAGACGGTGATTTGCTGCAGGGTCACTCCTCTACAGAAGGCCCAAGTGGTTCAGCTGGTCAAGAAGTACAAGCAAGCTGTCACTCTGGCCATTGGGGACGGAGCCAATGATGTCAGCATGATCAAGAGTAAGCTCGTTCAACTCGGACTCTAATACCAAACAGCTAGATAAAAGGTTACTGCCATTCATTGTGTGTATTCTTTGACAAACATCAACTTTAAATCTGCTTCTTTATTTCCTGTCTGTCCTTCAGCTGCTCATATCGGTGTAGGTATCAGTGGTCAGGAGGGCATGCAGGCAGTTCTCTCCAGTGACTTCTCCTTCGCCCAGTTCCGTTACCTCCAACGCCTCCTGCTGGTGCATGGTCGCTGGTCCTATTTACGCATGTGCAAGTTCCTGCAATATTTCTTTTACAAGAACTTCACCTTCACCTTTGTGCATTTCTGGTACGCCTTCTTCTGCGGCTTCTCTGCACAGGTGAGAGAAGAAATGTTGCTGCTGAAATTTGACAAGTACAAGCTACCATTGAAATTATGTTTTGTTTAATGGGTTACATTACATGCAGTGTGAATGAGGACTGTAGTAAGGCACAAAAGTAACTAAGAATAGTTTGTATTGACTTTTTGACCATAAATGTATGATACTGTTAGTTTCACTCCACTTCAGTTGTAATGTTATGATGTTAAATGAATGAATTTACTGTGTTAAGGAGACACATGTAACATCATTGGATCATACTATACAATGCAACACAGCATTATAAGTTCCCAAAATTACAGCCAAAACGGTCTTATAGTTATAACAAACCCTCTCACACACACAGTTCCACCTAAAACTGAATGTTGTTCTGTTTACAAAAGTATTAATTGCAGAGCTGAAATACTCCTTCACGTATAATTAAGACCCCACAGGGTCCTTTTATAGACATAGACATTTGAAAGAAAAATGTAAATTGTTTCCTAAATAGCATTGACTACAGACTTCTCCACCAAGTGTTTTAGGAGAGGTATATACTGTATGCATGTAATACATATAATAATGCTGTATTTTGATGTGTAATGTTGTCTTTGTTGTTTTTATTCATAGACTGTGTATGACGAGTGGTTCATCACCTTGTACAACCTGGTTTACACAGCTCTTCCTGTTCTTGGCATGAGTCTCTTTGACCAGGTATGCATTAAGGGGAATATAAGTCATTATTAAAAAAACACAACTATGCACAAATTGAATAACAACTTAAACAAGTTTGACATCATATCATTTATTCTTATTGTATTATATATGTATTAAGTCTTTTTCCTATCTTTTTCTCTAACCCTCTGTGTGTGTAGGATGTGAATGACCGCTGGAGTTTTCAGTATCCTCAGCTCTACTCTCCAGGCCCGCTGAACCTATACTTCAATAAGAAAGCCTTTGTGCGCTGTATGATGCACAGTTGCTACAGCTCCCTCGTCCTCTTCTTCATACCATGGGCTGCCATGCGTGACACGGTCCGAGATGACGGCAAAGACATCGCAGACTATCAGTCCTTTGCTTTGCTGGCGCAGACCTGTCTGCTCGTTGTGATGAACATACAGGTGAGGGGCACACTTCCTATCATCCACTCTTACACACACCCTAAATTATTTTTGTGCACCCAGATAAAGAAAAAAACAAATTTTTACTCAAAATCACATTTTTCAGTTGTGTCTGGACACCCATTACTGGACAGCAGTGAACCAGTTCTTTGTGTGGGGCAGCCTGGCTGCCTATTTTGCCATCACATTTACCATGTACAGCAATGGCATGTTCTTCATCTTCACCTCCTCTTTCCCCTTCATCGGTGAGTAGATTCAACTTATTTATGGTGGCAGAGAGGATGTCAGTGCCTCTTAATCTTCTGTTTATTCCTGAGAAAATCCATTCAGGCAACTGCAGGATTCATTTCCTCACCAGCATTCATTTGGTTGCAATCTCAAACCTTACCACTAGATGCTACTAAATATTACACACTGGTCCTTAAACATCAATAAGGTCCCAAAACAAGCTAACAAAAGAGCTGAGAATTGGTTTGCCAATAATCCTGCTACACACCCATGTGTTTCCATGTAATTTCATTATATTCATGTTTTTTCAGTTTGTGCACTGAATCTTTCATCCTTTAAGTCACTTGCAATCCATACACAATACCATACAGCTGTGTAACAATAGATCCTGTTTCAAATGTGATTCTGACTACTTCATGTCTGGTGATTTTGGGACCAAAGGCACCGCAAGAAATTCTTTGAATCAGCCCAACGTTTGGCTGACCATATTCCTGACTTCCCTCCTCTGTATCCTGCCTGTGGTGGCTTTCCGCTTCATTCTCGTTCAGCTTTGGCCCACCATCAATGACAAGGTGCGATCATAACACTCACTATTAAACCATCCTGTCTTTTGTGCAACCTGCCACCCCTATTAATAATGTTACAGTTATATGCATGATAAATGTTTTAATTGGCAATACATAGTTTAAATACAGACTACTGTTTAAATATGGTTTTAAAATATAAGTGATATGAGTAAACCCTGAAGAAGCATCCAAATTAATGGTAATATTCTGCCCTGAGTGAGCTGAAATGTACCCATGTTTCTTGTAGGTGAGGTATAAGTTGCGAAAGGAGGCGCTGCCAGCTCCTGCACCTCGCCGTGCACCTACCAGGCGTATCAGCACCCGGCGGTCAGGCTACGCCTTCTCTCACTCCCAGGGCTATGGTGCTCTGGTTACATCTGGAAGGTTCTTGATGAAACGTCCCGTGAAGAGACAGGTCCTGTTCACTGAAACAGACTCTCCTCTGGCTGAGAATCAGCCACAGCACTACCGCACCATTAGAGAGGAACCAGAGGAGCCGGAGCAGCCCTAGAGCCATCAGACAGGAGGTATGCAGGGACTAAACTGCTGCAGAGTGTGTGGGACCAATATGTTTTTTATTTTTGAGCTTGGCTCCTACTTTAGAGAGGATGCACAGGGTAAAGTTGACTACCTGGATGTGTTCCAGGCCAGACTTTTATACTTCTAATGATGAATGTTGGTAAAACTGTGAAGAGGGGGGAACTTGGGAATACATACAGCCCACACTGGTGGGCTTTTCAGCTCAAAAAGTACAACTCTTATATATTGTAGTTCACATTAATGTTGACTGTTTTCCAGAGCCTACTAGAAGATTGTAGATGCATTTTATTCCTTCTTAACAGACATTCAGAAGCCTTTTTGTTGTACTTAAGAACACTGCAATCTACATATTTTGCAACTAAGTTAGGTGCTGAAAAAGGATTCAATTAATATTATCTAACAACATGCCTGAGCAGGTTGATCTTCTAGTAACATAGCTCACAAATTTAGCTGAACTCTCAAACTTTAGATATCAGAGGGAACTTGAACGCACTAACAGAGTTTTCAGAACAGTCCCTGATTGCAACTGGTAATGTAGATGTGACAAAAAATAGTGTCTAAAAGTGTTCAGGTTGATCCAATCTCAAGCATGATTTAATACAGAAGTGAAATAAATAGAAACTAAAAGCAGCACGGAAGGTAGAAAATTAGCCTAAAAATATTGTAGTAAGCTTTGGGAAATGTCCAGAAATACTGTATGCAGTTTATACTTCATGGGCTAAAATGCACAAAACCATAAATTGCAATGAGACTAACTTTGTGTCATGCACGCCTTTTTTATAATATTTTTTGTGATTTTAAGGTTGTTAAATTTATTTTAAAAGTTGCCACTTGCTGATCTGGATAACCTGGATTACCACACTGCCTGCAACATGAAGTTGCATTTTGTACCTTTTTAATTGTTTTTCCCCCTCACATTAATTGTTAAGTAACACAGTGACTTGTTTTTTACTCTGTTAGCTTTTATTGTTTACATAATTATTAACATGATTTTTTTTATGTTTGTCTGCACCGAGTTACTAATCTGTTTGACCACTCAGTCACAGTATTGTCACAGTGCAGCCAGGGGTCAGTGTTGTCTTTGTGTCTGTGTTTTCAACTTTCCAGAGCCAGTAAAGTCAATGTGAAATAATGGTTAAAGTGTCATAAGAGGACCAGCAGAATGCACATGTCGCTCATTATATTTTGCATTGAGACTGTCATGTTATCATATCAGGTTCTGCTGACTCATATCTGATGGGACAGAAGCATGAACATGATCATTCAAATTTCTAAATGGGGGATCTTATGTGAATAAACCAAAGACGTTGATTTACAACTGTGTGGTAATTTTCTTCCTAAACAAATTGATTAACTGTCAAGACAGAAATTGGCAGAGGTAGAAACAAAGATATAGTGAAAGAATGGTGAGCAAATTTTAGTAAATACTTAAATATTCTCAGTTTCTTCTGATAACTTGAAAACCTTTGTTTTTAAATGTGACCCTTCAAGACATTTTAAGATAAGATATTCATGTTATAACATATTTTCCTGTTATGACTAGATACACATTTCTGTTTAACAAAGTGTTTTGGGGGGGTTATAACACGTAATTTTATCTTGTTATATCAAAAAAAACTATCACAAAATCATATATTACAGTGACTTATCTCATAGTTGGTCAGGACAATGCTAGTGATACTGTAACCTTGAGCAGACCTATACCTGTATACATACACACTGCATCATTGTACAGAGTCTCATGGGAAAATATATGGATTATAAATATTTCACAACCTGACCTATTTTCGAAAGCTTCAACCCAAACCTCCTTCAGATTTGCATGCATTATGTATGCAGCTGTGTGCACTTTCTGCCTGGCTTCCTCTCCCTCTTTCTCTTTTCACTCACACTTCCCCAGACATACAGTACACCTGCAGATACACACACACATAGTGCATTCAGTCCACAACACCGAGCAATGACATCAGTGGTTGAGGGCTTTCCCGGCGTGGCACGGATCCAGAAGAGCTTTTAGCCTGCTTCCTGATCCCCGATCCAAGAAAAAGAAAGAGGTGTGAAGAAGTCTACATGCCAAAATATTAAGACGAATAACAGCACCTTAAAAAATAAAATAGAATCAGCAGTACATAATATTCACAAAAATCTTCATTCACACACTTACAGACATCTAGATGTACTTGGCATGACGCAACAAAATGCAAAATATATCCAATTAAAAAATTTAACTCAGCTCACATAGCATCCTTCCTCTCCAGTTTAACCCTCACTCATTGCTCCTCCCCCTATGGCCATGCAGCACAGTCAGCAGGCACGTCAGTCTCCAGTGAAGGTCACTGCATGAACCCACAGTATGGAACAGGAATGAGGACTGGCATGCTTTATAAATAGCCTGCCTGTGTGGCACACCCTAACCACAATCACGACACAGTAAAAAATAAATATGAGTAGGTCTAGACCTGCTCTATGTGAAAAAAGCCCGGAGATAACTGCTGTTGTGATTTGGCACTCTGTAATTGGATTAATAGATTATCTTGGACTTTTACAATCTTAAAACAATGTAAAATAGCATTTCTGAACTATCTTCCATAAACTTCTTTTGGTCCATATTACTCAAAAATGAAGCTAGGAGCAGTGACAGTGCTGTAACTAAAAAAGAAGAAGTCATAGTGTGCTAAGAATAATCAGGACTCTGACTTAAATGGGATGGTCCCCTGCTCATACACGGCACAGAAACTGGGATGACTCAGGGACAAGAGCAAAGAAAAGAGAATGAATGGGAGCCAAAGATTGTGGCAAAGACACAATAAAGAACAAATGTAGACACACTTGAATGAGATACATGTATAGACTCTGTGATATTATCATACAATCTCCCTGGGTTAAAGTTCAAGTGGAATGCAGCAGCCTGGTCTGAGTGGTTGGCTTCTGTAAGAGGAGACAGCAGACTCAACTTCAAGAGAATTTCACACTTGGCAGTCCAGTTTGGTGTTAGGATCACCCCATGTCTTCTGCTCCATGACAAGAGTAACCTTTGTGCCTCTGATCTGAGGAGGGTCTTTTTAAAATGATGAGATCTAGATAAAATATCAATTCTGGATTCAGGATTACACAGTCCATATTTTCAGTCTCAGACATGACAGGAATGTGTATGCTGGTTGATTTTTTTAATGTTGTTGTACTGGATTTCTTATGAATGAATATATGTTTTTGCCTGGCCTGGCTAGCAGCAGAGCTTTGGTATTGGCAGATCAATCAGTTATTTGTATATTAAACACTACAGTCCATGGCAAAATATCTTAATAACTGCTTGTCAGATTGCCATAAAATATGGTATGGGCATTTCATCGTCCCCGGTTTATGACTTGACGACTTACGACTGACAGGAAACAAACCCCAAAATAAGTGTTTTTTTTTAATCATTTCCAATATTATGATGAGAAGAACAACAGCCAAACACTTCAAAGTGTTGATATGAAGCCTTCGTTCACTAGTCACCCTACGCGTGTGTGCAGAGCCTGACAGAAAGCTGTTTCAGGATTAGACAGATGACTCAGCGTTAAGACTTTTGCCTTAACACAGATCAAACACTAGTCCAACGGTGGCTTAACTGTTTAGAGGTTCGGTGTGTGCACGTGTCTGCGTGAACTGTATGAGAGAGACATAGAAAGAGAGAGAGCATTTTCTATATGTAGAGTGTAAACGGTGTCAGTTGTAACCCATGTGTCTAAATAAAGGATTACCTTCAACCTTAAAAAGTGCATTCACTCCCCCCACTGCTAATGTGACAGTGGGGGGAGTGATGGAGTGTGCTGTGTTTATATTCCACAAAACCAATACACATGACCCAGGACCCAACACCTTCTGCTGGCTCTGTTCAAACAATTGTGCATGGTTAATGTTCAGTTTATCTTTGCGACCTTACAGTTTCTCATGTTAATCTTAATTTTCAACTCCAGCTGTGTCACAAGTGTGTAATTTAAACACAGGTGTAACTAATACCATGAATTCAGTGTCCCTATACATCATGCCAATGATCTAACCTGCACACTACCTAACCTGAACCTTTGAATTGGCACAGCTGACAGGAATTTAGCCATCATTAATGTCATTAATTACACCTGTGCTTTTCCTTGTATGACAAGTGAAAAACGGCCTCATGAGTTAAACTGGAGATCTGTTTAAATCATATCCCGGTGTTGGAATTTTGCCAAATAAACTCTTAAAATGAAATTCAAAAAATAATAATAATTTAACAGCCATGTAGCAATCTTTTACATTTCACATCAACAGTGCTTCAAAAGGTAATACATCTTCTCAATTAACATGTACAATATGGTTAAAGGCTAGATAGGCTTACAGTGATAACAGAGCCTCTATATAACATCATGTTTTATTATAATTGGCACTCAGGCAAACAGGCAAAAGTTTCTTGAACACCTGTTTTGAAATGAAAAAACTCCCAAAATAAACCCACCAGAAATCATGCCCCTTAAAGCTGGGCAGAGTCCTGTTGACCCTGTTTTAAGTGGGTCAAATGAGTTCTAAAGGCTTTGTTTGGTTAAGAGGAGCATGGTGTTGATCTTGTAAAGGTTCAGGGTTTGATACCCGAGGGGAGGCTCCCATATATGTATTAGTCGCTTTGGATGGAGGAGTCATCCAATTGTGGAACCACAGCAGGGATCACATTTCAAAGACATGTGGACATGTAGTCAAAGCAACATGACAAGCATGTTAGAGGGGCAACATTTCCTTTTTTTTTTTTACAGTTTTATAATTATTCTTCTATAGCCTTCTTTTTCACCACACTGAATGTTCTTTTTGTCTTTATCAATGGTATTTATTGTTTTTAAGTCCTCTGTTAGCAATTGCTCTACATGAATAACCCTGATTTTTTTTTTCTTTTGCTGCCCTGCCAATGAACCATTAACATCTCATTTACAGATGAACAACAAAAATGGAAGACTCACTTTTTCTTCCCTCAATATATATTCTCTTCCTTTTTCAGCAGTGTTTACACATACTTTTAGTCTTTTATGAGTTAAGAGTTCACAGAACCTCACCGCTCCCTCCCGTGCAGATTAATCATTTACAGGACTGACCTTTCCAAAAAAAAAAACAACTCAAAAACCTTTGTGTGTCTTTGTGTACTATTTACCATCCACAGAGTCCCTGGACCGGAAAATGAAGAGCACTTCTTTTCAGATGTAGTGGATCACCTTCAGCAATGAGCTGAGTAGAGCTGACAAGCTGGCAGGAGAATACGCCTGCTAATGACGCTCTCCCCATATGAGCCACCTCTGAGCCAGCTGGACTCAA
This sequence comes from Scomber scombrus, assembly GCF_963691925.1. Classification (NCBI taxonomy): domain Eukaryota; kingdom Metazoa; phylum Chordata; class Actinopteri; order Scombriformes; family Scombridae; genus Scomber; species Scomber scombrus. The sequence continues at coordinate 19,714,403 of NC_084984.1, forward strand.
AACAAGGTCACAGTCTCAGCTTTGGTTTGACTCACAGAAATTTAAATAGAGATTTTGGCAAACGCTTTTTCAATGAGTTACCTCATAAGACCCTAAAAGATTGTGTTAGACTATTTGTCGTTACAAATTATTCAAAGACCTCTGGACAGCAACTGCACATTTTTTACACATAATGGTGCTTGGCTGAAAATTGAGCAAATTGATCTGACAATTTTAAATCAAAAACAATAGTTTTGGAGGGAGATCTGCAAATGGAGTGCATCCTGCCTCTGGTATGCATTTACATTATTTAATATATTTTCTGTATGAGACATTGTAATAGTGCTTTAAACGCATTGGATAAACAGAACTCTGCCCTGTCACAGCTTCGGAAAAAAATATTCAGGTTTCACTTTCATACATGAAATGAGCTTGTCTAATAAAATACTTTAGTTATATTTAATAATGTCAAGTTACGCATTTTTATTTTGTGAGACACTTTTTTCATATTGGAACAAACACTTGCAATTACCTCCAAATATCTGCTCTTTCAATAAATTCACATTTATAAGAAACATATATTTCCAGCTATGACAGACCTGGAGGATTAGTTTATTTGACATGTACATTCAAGTACCATTATCATCATCATATTGCATAATAATATACTCTGGTGAGATCTGAGATAATAGTCTACACTGTTTAAGAAATAAAATGACAAAAAAAAACTGAAAGCATTTGTTTTAAAAAAAATAATTGAATCATTATAAGTAATTCAGTAAAAGTTTTAGTGAAACACAGAAAAAAAAGCCAGCAACGCTGTTTTAAAAAGAAAAGCCGCACTGATTTGATGCATTATAACACATTAGTAGAACATCATTTTTAAAAAGGCACAGTCATAAAACAACAGTGAGACAATCTTGCATGCACAGAGTCCCACAAGATAAAAGCAGCAAGTTACAACTATATCACAGTTTAGTGGTAACCACATTATAATACCTGATAGAACACCATTCATACAGTATACTGAACAATTATTGCTTTGATTATTGCTGTAGTAAAAGTGAACTATGTGCATTTATTCTCATAGATTGTTAGGGAGTATTGAAGCAGCATATGGACAGTATAATAAAGTCTCCATTTATACAAATTAAACACTTTTAAAGACGTGCATGTTGCATATAGAGAGAAAAAAAACATGTTTTATGTACAGTAATGCTTCTGTGTTTTGCCTATCTTTTCAGTTTGCTTAAAAGATTGATTTGATCACTGGCTATTAGGAGGCAATCCTTGAAGAAAAGTCCCATTAGATGACAGAAATCTTGGTGCTGGAAATGTGCAGACCAAAAGACATCTATGCAGATATTACTTCAGTTAAAAATTGGGCTTGATTTGATTAAAAACATTTTAATATATATTTTTTATGTGTGTATGACTGAAAAAATTACTTAAACAATGAATCCATTATCAACATTGTTAATTATCTGTTGTAATACTAATCAATCCAGCACTAAAATATAGAAACAACAGTTAATTATATGTAGCCAAGACATTTTAAAAAACTATTTAGTTCACAACTTTATCTGGTCCAGTTTCCACTATCAAAGCTTACTGTGCTGTACATGCCACTCTCAATCTTCCTCTCACCTTTGCAGCATATTCCTTTCACCCTCTCTCACAGGAATCCCCACCATTTGTGCACAACCAGGTCATCTCCGTATCCTGTTTCGAGGAGGCGGTTGCCACATTCCTCCCAGCGACAAACCTCACCTTTGTCCACAACCACAAATTTCCACTCCACATGGCTCTCTGCGGGGAGGCTGACCACAGTGGCCCAGTGCCCGTCCTTGGCCCTCTCTAGAGGGATGAATCCCTTCCAGTTCCCCAGCTCCTGCTGGTTCCCCGTGATGGCCACCGTCTGGTATGGCGATTGGGTGAGATAGTGGATCCGGAAGATTACATTGACATTCTGAGGCATGGGCTGGACAGCCACAACCTTTTTTTCTGTGTTTTCCTCAACAAGAGCGAGAGTGCTGGTTTGTTTGACGTCAGTGGAGGGTAGGGTATCTGTATCTCTACAAATAACATCTGCAAGAGAAGGGCTGTGCTGGCCTTCGTCCGTGGGAAGTTGGTTGGTCTTTTGGTTGGTATGGTCTTGGACCAAAGATGGGACAGAAAGATTCATCCAGGGAAGGACTTGGTAGTTGCTATCCGTGATCCACTCATTATTGTCCATAGTTGCCTCCATGATACTAATTTCCGTCTTTTCATAATCCTCATCTTTCTCCTCATCTGCTTCTGCTGCCTCTTTCTTTTCAGCGCTTACTGCTTCCTTCTTTTCCTTTATCTCTACATCCTCAACAACAGCTTTCATGTCTGACTGTGTTTTTAGCTCATCAGTTAAGCTAGTAACATTGCTTGCAATTGGCACCACAAACTGGTCCATCACTCTTTGGTAGCCATCCTCAATGTCTTGGCCAAACATGTCTTCGTTGGCTGCAAATGATTCATAGTTAACCTTATCTGTATGATCACTTTGGAGTTGCTGAGGAAGATGTGATGGGTAAGGGCCAAACACCATACCTGCTGTATCTTCCTTGATGACAGATACAGCTACATCATCAGTAAAGAAGCTTTCTTGAGCCTTGGTGTGTTCCTCCGGCTGTGGATCACAATCTATCACCGGAAGTGCAATATTTGCAACAATAGTGTCAAATTCATTACCGACGTCTTGCAAATCAGGGCTAACAGCCATGCTTGAAATCCCACTCTCTTCACCAACACTAGGAGATGATATGTCAGTATCCCTCAGCTCATTTTGTTCAAAAGACAGCAGGTGAAGTTGACACGTGGTAGGGTTAATGTCTTTGGTCATGACAGGAGCAAGACCAGTGGTAACTTCTGAAAAATCTTTGTTAATTTGTGTTTGGTTACTTTGTTGGTCTTGAGAGGCAGCCAGCATGTGAGGATGAGTTATTTCTTCTGACATTTCAAGTACGCCAATGCTAGCATTGTCACAAACAGCTGCTTCAGTCACAGAATTAACAACCATCTCATCAAAAGTCTCATTTGTTTCCATGTGTTCACTTTGGCGGCCTTGGCAGATGGATGGCAGGTGAGGAAAAGATATTTCTTCTGTCATTAGAGAAGCAGGAACATTTGTATCTATGTCAGAACAAGCAACAACATCTGCCTTATCAAAAGTATCATTATTTATCAATTGGACACTTTGCTCTTCTTTGCAGCAGGGTGAAACATGAGATTCATAGACTTGGTCAATACATTCTTCAGCCAGCACAGCCGTTGTTCCATTTTCATTGCTTTCAGGCTGATTTTCTTGACAATCCAATGATAAGTCAGGGAAATCTGAAATGCTTGAGATCTGAGCTTTTGCATCAGTGGTGACACTTGATAGACCGTCATCAAGATTATCAACCTTTACAGGATCGCTCAAACAGGGCAGAACAGGGCTGAGCACCATCGTTGAACTGTCATGTTCTTCACCACAGACAACAATGTTGTCACTAGTCAGTATATCCTCTTTCACTTGATCAGTCCCAACAGGAAGAACACCAACCTCTTGATTACATGTGACACCATTTTCCTCTTCTTGTTCAATATGCAGTTCTTCCTCCTTAAACTGTAGTGAGTGAGCATCAAATTCGACAGCAGTAAGAATATCTGTTGGGTCTTTATCTGTATCTTTTTCAAACACTTCAGCTAGACCACCATCATCATCACATTCACTATCCTGAATAGGCGGTGCCGCCACGTCCGTCCTATGATCATACTGGTCCTCCTCTGAAGATGGCAGGGTTGTTTCTTGTTCAGATGTTGACGACCAGATCTCAGCTTGTTGAGAAATTACCTGGTAATCTACAGACTCGTCTTCTGTTTCCTCACCCTCACTTTTTTTTTCTTCTTCGTCCGCCACCACGTCCATCCTGTGATCCCATTGGTCCTGCTGTGAAGATGGCAGGGTTGTTTCTTGTTCAAATGTTGAGGACCAGATCTCAGCTTGTTGAGAAATTACCTGGTAGTCTACAGACTCCTCTTCTGCTTCTTCAACCTCACTTTTCTTTTCTTCTTTCACCACCACATCAGTCCTATGATCACATTGGTCCTGCTGTGAAGATGGCAGGGTTGTTTCTTGTTCAAATGTTGAGGACCAGATCTCAGCTTCTTGAGATTTTACCTGGTAGTCTACAGACTCCTCTTCTGCTTCCTCAAACTCACTTGTCTTTTCTTCTTCGTCCACCACCACATCCATGCTATGATCACATTGGTCCTGCTGTGAAGGTAGCAGTGTTGTTTCTTGTTCAAATGTTGAGGACGAGATCTTAGTTTGTTGAGAAATTACCTGGTTGTCTACAGACTCCTCTTCTGCTTCCTCAACCTCACTTTTCTTTTCTTCTTTGTCCACCACCACATCCATGCTATGATCACATTGGTCCTGCTGTGAAGGTAGCAGGGTTATTTCTTGTTCAATTGTTGAGGACGAGATCTCCGTTTGTTGAGAAATTACCTGGTAGTCTACAGACTCCTCATTTTTCTTTTCTTCTTCTGTAGAGAGGTGATTATTGCCGGAATATTTACTGTAATCAATACTATCTAGATGGTGTTTCTCTTCCTCAAAGTCCTCATCGTTGTCATCAGAGAGGCAGGTGACAGGTAAATTGTCATTATGCGTGACAGGCTCTTCAAAGGTGGACTCCGCTGTGTTTGTCTCCAGTGTGGTTTTATTTTCTTGTAGTTTGTCATTGTCATCATTTTCACTCATATGAAGCGTTTGTTCAAAGCACACTGGGCTGCTCGAAGTACACTGAAAGCGTTCTTCCTCTTGTCTGGTTTTCTTGTCAGAAACATCCTTGTCTGTGGTCACATCCTCATCTTCCCGGCATTCTGCTTTAAACACCTAGACACCATGAAAATAAAATTAGTAATTCTGGACTCATTTTTCCTGGCAGACAGTAGATGAAAATATTTGCAACAAAATTGTATAAACTAGCTTACACAAGAGGACACTATATAAACTGCCTGTGGTTGATCTCCCAACCTGTGCTAGTCTGAAACCTGGATTGCAGTTTAAGGGTAATGGATAGGCAAGTGGGAGAGGAATAGCCCCACTAGGTTACTGCTATTACTGGTATCAATGTAGTGGGGGATGTTTGGCATTTTGGCAAATAAACTTGTTTGCTTTCTTGCTGACAGGCAGATTATAAATTTGATACCACTCTTATATCTGCCCACTAAGTATTAAGCTGTAGCAAGCGTCCATTTAGCTTAATTTAGCATAAAGACAGGAAACAGAAGGAAGCAGCTATATATAACACGTTAATTGAGCTTTAGCTTTAGAGGTGCTGGTAGACGTATTTTGTTACCTATGGACAGAGCCAGGCTAGTTCCTAGCTTAACACGTAGCTTAATACTGAAGCAGGTTGTGGGTTGGCAAAGCCAAAATACACCCTCTAGCACCTCTAAAGCTACATTTGGACAGGGTCAGGCTAGCTGTTTCCCCCTGCTTTCAGTCTTTATGCTAAGCTAAACTAAGTATTGCTTGGCTGTATTAGCTTCATACTTAGGTGACAAATATCAGAGTGGTATTGATCTTCTCATTTAACTCTTGGCAAGAAAGCAAAGAGGAAAATAATTTTGATTCTTGTTTCTGGACAGCAGATAAAGACCAGTATTATAATAGCTACAGTATGTTCAAACTCCTTAGAAAAATATCAGTCTCTTGGTGGGATTATCAGAACTTGTTTGCTGAAAACCGTTGCTTCGTACTTCGTGAGCTAAAAGAAAGCTACATACTTCAAATGACACATAGTTGTTAAATTAATTGTTAACATAAAATATTGATTATGGTGGGGCTTCACACTCTAGTACAGTCAAATAATTAAAAGAAAAGTCCAACCGATGGGCAGTGTGTTATCCCTTGGTTTATCTGTGCCAATTTACATCAAACTTTCTAAACTTTCAATCTTTAAAGGATCAATATGTAATATATTTATTGCACTAACTATAAATTAAAAAATGACCATGATACATTATCAGAGATGAAGGAAACATGTTAAATCGAAATACTGGCTTCTCAGACTATAATACTGCAGCCAGTATGTTCCCCTTTGAAATTTCCATTCTGGTGCAGAACGTCTGTTGACTGCTGTTTGTTTTGGTACGTGTGATTCCGCCCGCTGCCCATTCAACCTGATCATGGTGTTGGCAGGTTACTTTAGCACATTACGTGCCACCACCACATAATGCGTTGTTAAGAGGTCGTGGTCATTTCACACATTTCTGTGAGATCAGATTGATGCCAATTAAGACACCCCAGGTAGCCAGAATGGCATGCAAACACAGCGTGCTGCAGCCATGGAAGCAAGCAAACAAACTGGATCAACTGAGATAGATTCCACCCGACCAAAAAAAACATGTGAGCTTTGTGTCTGGGGAGGAGGGAATGGAGGGGAGACAACTCTCTCCAATATTTTGAATTTGTACTGCAGTACCCATTTTAAAAACTTGCTGCCAGTGTTATTACATTACAGTCATATACAACTTCAGTCAAACACACATGGCTGCTTACTTTCTCTTCTTCCTCATGGCAGCTCTCATCATTTTTCAGCTCAGGCTCTTTCATGCAGCTGTCAATATCATCGATCTCTGCTTCCTCCCTTATACCATCATCTGTTGCACGCTGGTGCAAATCAACAGCATCCTCCACCTCCATTTCAGCCACCGTGTAAGTATCACTTTGCACGCTCTCTTTGGCCTCCTCTGCATACGTCTCAGTTACTTTGTAAGAGTCTTGAATGACTGCCATGTCCTCTGTGTCATCTGAAGTGGTATGCTTGTTGAGTGATACTTGGACGCTACTCTTGGGGAGAGAACAAAGTGATGGTTTCTTCTCATCATCATCATCAGCAGCAGCAGCAGCAGCAGCAGCAGCAACACCAGCACGACGCCTGATTTTGATATCACTCAAAATCAGATCAGCATCCTCCTTTAGCACATCTGACGAGCCCTTGTCACTCAAATCTATAACAAGACAAAAGACTAATTACTTTGCAGCCTTTAACACACAAAAGGTACAATAGATGAAAGGCGAACTTTTAACTAGTGCTATTGTTAAGCGCAACAGACAATCAAAATTGATGGGATTATGGAGATTGTTATTGGTTTACAAAGGACAGATTTCAAATAGGCTGTAAATCCACCTTTTCAAAATGACAGTACAGCATGATATCATCACATACAAGTAATGCTATCAGCAATGATTTGTTGGGTTATGCCTCCTCAGTTTAAGGCCTCATTTGACCTGCCAAAATTCTCTACAACCTTATTATTCAATTTTATCTCTGTTTCTGCACTTCAATCCAGATTATATGTATGTTGCCAAATTCAAAAATGGAAAAGTTATTTTAGTGTACTGATGTTTTTCATTTGGAAATGTGTACTATAATCTAATCTAATCTATAATATGTACTATAATCACTATAATCTAGTTTACCAAAAGAGACTTTTCATTACAGATGTAAATATTAATCTTGTGTTGTATAACTGTATTTCTTTACCACCAACATTTGTATTATATGGCAATTATTCTATCTTTAAACATGTCTATTTAAATCATTGCATGAGGATTTACTGATGGCTCAGGGTTAATGATGGCTTTATAGCATGTTATATTTTTATCTCCTACAGTAGTCTATCATAACCTAGTCTGGACATTAATACCTCTATTACTACAGTAGCCTATAGCTATATTTTAGATCATATGAAGTTATAAAAATAAATTAGACTATAATTTAAATTATTAGCCTACATTACAAAATAGGCTATTATAATCTCTATATTATATAGGCCTCGTATATTTATATTTATAATGAATATTATCACCTGTAGACTGCAGCAGCCTACCTGCTAAGATAAATATTGGATCTTTACCTGTTGACTCCGCTGGTCTGTGTGGTTCCTCCGGGCCCGGCTCCTGTATCACCGATGCGTCTCTCTCCTCTCCGGGGCTCTTGCTGTCAGCGCCGTCGGCTGCGGCTGCAGCCTTCCTCCGCTTCCCCCTCACGGTCCGGTAGATGATGAAACCCGCCACCACGGACACCATCACTATCACAGCCAGAGCCACAGCGGGACCGTGTCGCCCGATCATGCAGAAAAGCGAGGCCAGATCCATGCGTCTCTCCACGGCCACGGCATTGCTGTTTTGCCGCGGCATTGCAATCGGTTGTCAAAGAAAAAGAAAAGAAAAAAAAGCCCTGCTGTTATGTGATGTCTCTGTATGTGCGTGTACAGGCCTAACAGATACGACTGCTGCAGGCTGCTGCTGCGCTCCCCTCCACGCTTTCAAGTGTAGTGACCTCTTGTTGCTGCAGAGCTGCAAACGGCTGCAGGTACAAGCTGCTCATTGGCTGAGTGGATCACGGGGACTCGACATTCATTCATAAAAAAGGGAAAGGGACGGTTGGTTTTACGATCTATTTTCATACAACCGTTCATGCAGCTATGAATCAGAATCGGCACCAGCGTGTCTCATCCCACTGAAACCACTTAATCCTAGTTTAATAGGGTTCTGATCCAAAACATTGGATTTGTCCTGTGAGACACACACTGTCCATGCAGCATGTTTTTTGGCCGCAGTTGGTGTATGGGATATTTTTAAGAATCTTTCTCAAAAATGCTTGTTGAATAAGAAGAAATTGTGTTTAAGATATTGCGGAGGGTAAGCCTCTTGTTGTAGTCTCTTACGTTTTTCAAATTGGGTGAATTCAGGTATACTGGGACATCAAGTAGTCTAAAGTGGGACAGCATAAGAAAACAGCATTGTTCCTCGATCTGCCCTTAAGAGTGAGTCCAAGTCAAAGCAATTAGTGATTAAATCAAGGGCTTACACTTATGAAACTGTGTCCCAAATCACCAAAACATGACACTGAGAAATGTGTCAACTACACCAAAAACAAAATAGTGCTGATGCTTTTTTACATTATCATTGGCTTAATTTTTTCACATAAGAAAGTGAATATCCTGAGGAATTCAGAAATGTATCACATGTTGGGTTGTTTTGTTTTGATGAGAACAGATCACAAGATAGAATTAGGATTCAAAAACTCTCCCAATATAGTTGAATCCACCCTATTTCTGGGCCCATCATGAACCATCCAATTTTAAAATTCAGCTGAATCACATCACTTTAGAGCTGGGACTTAAACATGTCAACATGCTTCATATAGGTTACAAACAAAACGAAGTTTATAGTATCTTCTAAAATGTGATTGTTTATCTTTGTAGGGTCTGATTACACTTCAAAGCAAATCTAAAATGTTGTTAGACTTCAGACTGTACTACATCTCTAACAAAATGAATACAGTGTTTAGGTATCATTTGCTCTCTGCTTTGTTATTTGAATTACTAAATGCCTTTCTATCCATAGGCTGTATTCCAGTAAAAGCTCAGAGCAAGTGTTTTGATTTGTGTGATATGATGTGGTTATTGACCACAAAAATTTAATATAGGTTTTGGTGTGAGAGTACCTCTTAAATTGAATCAAACATTGTTAATGAAGAAATACATGTTAACAATAAAATAGGAAAAAAAGGCTCTAATCTCCTATACTGCAGAAAACTTCATGAACAAACAAAGATGATCCTGTGATATCATCACTCCTGAGTAACAGCTCCGCCCAGTGGATAGCTTTGGTAAACACTGGAAACTTCCTGAAAACTCTGGCCCTCCTCTAGTTAGAATATCAAAATTGAGACACTCTCTCACTGCTGAGACAGAAAGCAACACAACTAACACAGAAGACAAAAGACTCTTTAACAATGCTTTATCTCACAATAAGAGGACTCAGCAGTAAACACACACTGAAGATGCTGTGCTCTCATGGATTCCAGTCTGCCCTCAGTCCATTGATGGACTTCTACTGGCCTGTACGCTGTCTGTGGCCAGAGGTCAAACCTCTGCTCTACCAGCAGGATCTACTACCAAAAAAATTCCAGGAGCTGCACAGAAGTCTGGAGCTGATGGACAGACTTCAACACAAGATCCTGGAGGAGACGGAGCCTTTCCAAACCAGTATGGCTACACAATCAGTCTCCTACCAGCTGGAGAAAGAGGGAGATCAGTTTAAACTGACCCTGGACACCAGAAGAGCTGTCTGTCAGGCAGGTGGGAAACAAGCTGAGAGCCAGTGGGAAGACAGAGAAAAAGCAAGAGGATGGAAAGGCTCCTACTCTTACAGATGTCAGGAGGTCAGACATGAGTTTGATCTGCCTGAAGGACTGAACTGTGAATCCGTCACCTGCTACCTGGCTCCAGATGGGAAGCTCCACATCCAGGCAGCTAAAGCTCTGAGTGTTGAGGAGGCTGAAAGAGAGCTGCCTATCAAGAGGAGCTTGGAGGAGAAAAAACAGCAGTCTGAGTTCACAGACATAGGACATCAGCACAGAGAGAGACAACAGCACACAGGACAAACATAAAAACATGGACTGATGTACATGTGCCAATGCATAGGAAATGTGCTTTACAAATGTTGTGACTGATGAATTGGTATGATTTAATAAATGTAAGGAAAAAACAAAACTCTTGTTCTTCGGCTTTGAATTAATATTTTTGTCTTCTTGGGGTGTAAACATTGCCTTGTAGGTCACAAAAGTAATACAATATATATACAAAAATATTAGAACACTTTATAGTGTATGACTATAAAACTAAACTAACTGATGAAATAGGTTAATTAAAGAGATACTTCAGAGATTAAGTGCTACACTTTCATATATTTCGCAAAATTGAGTCAGAAGCGGCTGAGATATCCTGACTTTGAGTTTATGGCTCTCGCTCCAAAAATCTGGATCCATCTATATTCCCATAACACAAACCAACAACATCTTAAACCTTAACCTAAATATATGTTGCAGTGTCACAGAAGACATTATACAGTTGTTTTCATAGGCCTTTTTCACACATACATTTTGACATGTCACAGTAAGAAAACTAGAGGTGTAAATAACACAGTTAATGATGGCTGAATTCCATTTACGGTATTGTACATGTTGACTCACTGTCACACTGTCATGTCTCATAGCTGACTGGATCTATTGAACAGAACAGCTCTAATGCCTTCTCTTAAAACTAACATGTATTCATTTACAGAAAATAACATCAAACTAACTCAAATGTGTCTTTTTCACATATTAGTAAAACAAATTAAAGTATGATTTGATAGTTTGAATTGAATTGAGTACAGAATGGCTCAAGTCTTCATTTATCTACTTTCCCTTTTTGACATCTGAGTCCATTTACATTAAACTGTCTGCTCTTAAAGTTACTGCCACTGAACATGGTTTTGACATCAGTTTAAAAGTGGTTGGATCCTTTTTTTACTTGTAGTCAGGTGAAGGCTACTTTTGATTCATTATTTCCATCTACTGTCATATAAAAATCAGTGCAGTGAACTAAAATCAATTGTGAATGATTATCAAAGAACTAACAAATCACAATTCTAAAGTACCTTTATATTTGTCCTGTTAACTGAGTTAAGTCGCCTTTGTGACTGTACTGACAATAATATAGTCAGACATTAACATTCACACCAGCAAACACACCAACAGAAGACAACATCAATCTGTGCTAAACATTTACAATCAGCCAATACTTAGTAAAGAATTTTGCTGTTTTCTCCCTTCCTAACCCTAACCCTAACCCTAACCCTTAATAAACATGAAAACACATTTTACAAGTTTTCAATAATCTATGTAAATGTGCAATGTATGCATTTAAATTCATATCATATCCTTATAGCTATAAACCAAAAACATGATTTGATTTCAATTTAAATTCATTTATTATTCAATTGACAAAATACAAAGCATGAATGATCAATATTTAACACTTGTATAAAACACATTCCCTATATACATTAGCACAGCTACATAGAGTTCAGTCCATCAGTCCATGTTTTTATGTTTGTCCTGTGTGCTGTTGTCTCTCTCTGTGCTGATGTCCTATGTCTGTGAACTCAGACTCTGCTGTTTTTTCTCCTCCAAGCTCCTCTTGATAGGCAGCTCTCTTTCAGCCTCCTCAACACTCAGAGCTTTAGCTGCCTGGATGTGGAGCTTCCCATCTGGAGCCAGGTAGCAGGTGACGGATTCACAGTTCAGTCCTTCAGGCAGATCAAACTCATGTCTGACCTCCTGACATCTGTAAGAGTAGGAGCCTTTCCATCCTCTTGCTTTTTCTCTGTCTTCCCACTGGCTCTCAGCTTGTTTCCCACCTGCCTGACAGACAGCTCTTCTGGGGAAAAGCCTTGAGTGTCCAGGGTCAGTTTAAACTGATCTCCCTCTTTCTCCAGCTGGTAGGAGACTGGTTGCTTGGCCCCACTGGTTTGGAAAGGCTCTGTTCCCTCCAGGATCTTGTGTTGAAGTTTGTCCATCAACTCTAGACTGCTGTGCACCTCCTGTAGGTTTCTCTGCAGTAGATCCTGTTGGTAGAGCAGAGGTTTGACCTCTGGCCACAGACTGCATACAGGCCAGTAGAAGTCCACGGATGGACTGAGGGCAGACTGGAATCCATGAGAGCACAGCATCTTCAGTGTGTGTCGAGTCCTCTTGTTGTGAGATGAAACACTGTTAAAGTGTCTGTTGTCTTCTGAGTTGCTTGTGTTGCTTTCTGTCTCAGCAGTGAGACTGTCCCAGCATTTATATTATATCTGGAGGAGGTCCAGAGTCTTCAGGAAGTTTACTGTCGTTACCAGAGCTCTCCACTGGGTGAAGCTGTTACTCAGGAGTGATGACATCACAGGATCATGTCAGTGTTTTCAGGACCATTCCTGCAGTTGCAGTAGTTCAACACTAGATGTCACTGAAATGTATGTCATTACATTAGTGGAAATCTACCCAAATTGCAGTAATCACATAATGTAGCTTTCCATTAGTTTTGGGCTCTCTGGTTTTATTTATCCACTTTTCCCAGGAACAAAAAAAAAACACCCACCAAGAATTGTAGTAGTGTGATATAGTGCTAAAAGCAGCTTTGGTAAGTAGCCTGTAATTACATTTATGTATAATTACATCAAAACTTGGTTCACCGTGCCTCCATCTTTCCCCACTTCCTCATTAGTGTTATACTGCTACATAATCTCCCTCTCAAAGCCCTTCGATTGACTTTGTCTTCCTCTGCAAGTACTTTACTCTGAAGCCACTGGCTGCCTATTAGTACCAAAATCAATGATTGAGACCAGACAAGAAAATACTTTAATACAGTAAAAAGAAAAGAAGAGAGGTAACCAGGTTTCTACACATTAGTAAACTGGATTGTAATTGTAGTATTTTTCAGTGTGGAAAAAGAGACACTCATTGTCCTCTGTGTTTGTTGATGTTTTTCTGCAACAGCTTTTACTCTCCCTAGAGGAGATCATCTCTTGGGGACTCGTTTCCCATGTCCTCCTCTTTGTCTTCCAGCAAATGAAGATGGTTTTTTTCATGTAATTTTGTCTGGCTTTTTCTTTTTTGGAACATGTAATATCTTTGCCATTGCATTTTCGTCCCACTGAATTTGTTCTCCACTGAAACTGCACAGTCCCTTTCATATCATGTAAAAAGAAAAAAACATATATATATATAAATGTGTATTGTAATATACATATATATATATATATATGTATATATGTGTGTGTGCGTGTGTGTTTGTGTGTGTATACATACATATATATATATATATATAGTAAAGATAAAACAATCACATCATCTGTCTTAACACCCACGTGCAAACCAGTCCACTTCTACAGGATCAAGACTAAAGGGGAATATTAAATAGACAATAAATGCTTTCAGCATTGAATATCGTTCACTCTGCTGTGCTTGTAAGGCTGGTGACTCACGAGCTGCACAAGTCTTTACCATCATTTTGACTCCATATCTGCCTTTTCAAAGATATGATCTTATATCATCTTCATTTTCTTGTTGCAACCATAAACAAAATGAATAAATATATAGCAATGATTAATACTTATGCGTTTGAGAGATAAGTATTTATTTGTCCTTGAACATCATACATTTTTCATTTGAATCCTTCAGGAAAACAACAAATAGCATTCCTGTTGGTTATTTCCATTTCCAATTACATCCATTACAGATAACAGAAAAATCAATAACTTTGGACTTCCAATTCAGATGTGAAGGAAAACACTAATGCGTTTAATTTCAGGCCCTTTTTTTTCATTCTTCATCTTCATTTTATCAGCAACATATTGGGCCATATTGTACATCAATTAACTTGAACTGTCAGCACAAGAACATTCAAGAATCATTTTTCTGAACATAAAACCCTGACTAAGTGATAACCACAATTAATGTCAAGTATCACTATAAATTATCAGTGAATTAACAAAATAGGTCACAAAAGAATCCATTGTATTTTAAGTGTTGGGTAAAGTGGATGCGAGACATGTAAGTATGTAGCAAAATGTAGTATTAACTGGTACAGCTGACTTAAAGGAAACAGCAGGGCAAAGTAAAACAAGAAAACACATTTTTAAAACACACAATTTATGTTCACCAGCAAACATAGCACAAAGATATCTGAAATATTATCTCTAAACATTATGAAATAATATGCATAGTATTATATGTTCTGCATAAGTTAGTCACATCAAGTTGAAAGGGTACAAATACATACATTGTTTTTGTTTACAGTAACATGTATGTGCCCCCATATGTAATGCCCTTGTAATACAAGTACCCTTTGAGGTAGATCAGTTACCTCCTCAGTTTTACTCTTCAGAGGAAAGGTACATTGCATGTGACCTTTAGAGTGTACCACCTGGCTTACATGAAGATGCAGTCACAGTTGATACGTTTTTCAAATGAGTGTGGCAGCAGCATTCATCCTGTACTCAATGAAACCTATTTGGCAGGCAAATGAGCCTCAACATTGACCAGGCAGATTCTGGAGTTGCTTCCACAGTGTCAACATCTCCTTGGGACTCCGTTTGTGAACGAGCAGAACAGATTTGTAAGCACAGGGATTCGCCCGGTCTGTCACTGGAAGATCAAATGTTAAAAACCCAGGATTGTGGCTTGGAGAGAGCCCGAGTCTGTTCAGGCACATGCCCAGATAAACGTCGTCTATTGGGAAAAGGCGCACCCTGTTAGACACCTCTTTCAATCGCAATGCAAGTGAACCAGAATACACAACCCCTCCTCCACCAGCGTATGGTGGGTATGCACCTTTGTAGAAACTTTCTGGTATGTAGTATTTGGTTGATGGCTCACGGTTTGGCATTGCGTTATTGATTACATCCCCTACAAACAAATCCATGTCAGTTTCATTTGTATAGGCTCTCCACTGGTTATGCTCCATCAACTGCTTGTGCAGGTAATCCAGAAGGGCGCCTGTTCGAACAAAGACATCATCATCCCCTTTGAACACAAAGATGGCAGTGGGGCAGTATTGCTGGAGCCAGTGCCAGAACAGCAAGTCCTTTAGGGTTAGGTTAAAGAAAGTGTCTCTGAAATCCCACTGTAGGATGTCCCTGTATTTCTGGTTCTCAAGCTCCAGGAGGTTTTTGAGGTCCGGATGAGGACCTGTACTTGAGTCCTGCCTGCCAAGCAGAAATACTGTGCGCACTAATCCACCTTTCTTATTTGACCCACCCTTCACTGGACCACTGCGTCCCCATGTTTCACGGATGGCCTGCCTGTTTTCAAAGTTTCCCACTTGAGATTTGATGGCCATGAAGAGCATGGGAGAGTCGAGACCAAAGCTAATGTTCTTTCTTCTACACATATCAGGCTGATTGATAAGGAGGGGATATTCCCTACAGTGCATTGACCTGATAAATGCCCTCATTTGTTCTGGCAAGCTGTTGATATCATGTAGACGAGGGACTGAACACATGCGTGACATGCAGTCAGAAAGGCATTCATCCTCAATTTGTGATAAAAGCTTTACCTTTGGCTTCCTCAATATCCCAGTTGCATTTCCGTGCAGTATCGGATTGTGCTGACGGTCCCAAGTGTGCTGCAGCTGGTTCCACAATGCACTGTCCTCCAGACGGAGGTTCCAGAAAGGGCTGACGGGGTGGGAAGCCAAAGCCCCAGAATTTGCAGAAATCCCCGGAGCAATATAGTGGATGGTTATTTTTGGAGGAGTGTAGGACATAGTGACGAATATGGACACCATTATATAAATCACAAGGTGGCCGGTCATCATACAGGGCAGCAGGCACATGCACAGGAGTCTCCCATTGCATTTGCAGCATTTACCCATTGTTTGTGGCATACAAATTGGACACACTCCTGCACACACATAAGAAGAAAAAAAACACATTAAAGATATTTTAAAATAATCATAACAGAAAAAAATATTTAAATAACCCTCTTCCTTGACTGAACTCCACTGCAGTGGCATGACTTTACCTATGAGATTTTTATAGCTAACACTGCAGTCAACCCTCTGGAGTTTCTGTCTCCTTGGTGATGGTCCAGTGAGATTTATTATCTGTTCTTGTCTTCATACTCAGAGCACCATCTTGTACCTACCTGCCGGTAGGCACACAGCCCCTGTAGACACAGTGTGGAACATACAGTATATTATGCAATAAAGCAGATACAATCTCCCTTTCCTTTTTGACCTAGACCTTGAAATGTGAGTAAACACAACTCAGGCAACAATTAAATAACAATTTGGACTTCACTTGTCCTCCTTTAGCCTATGTATTTCTAATTTATTTTCTTTCTTCTAAACAAACTTGCAACAGTGTATGCAAACGTATTGTATCCAGTATACTGTATCAATAGTCTGTCTTAAGTCTACAGACTGTCATTTTTAGAGTTGTTTGCCAACTCCTTACTACTGTAATTTAGTCAATGCACAGAAAACAAAGCATAAAAATACTTACAAGCAAGTGAATTTTTCCAGTTGCTATTGCCGACTGAGAACAAACACACAGCGACTTGTGGTGTAAAGCTTTTGTTTTAGTTTTCTCATCCGGCTTGGTTATATGCTGGTTATAACATGACAGGTCTGTAGTGCATCATTTATGTCCACAACGATGGTTGATAAAGAGAAGCATCATTTACATCTTAAACCAGTGTTCACATAACGCAGTAAACCCACAGCTGAGCAACAGGTCCCAGGTGAGGTAGATGTGTGTGCACACAGAGCATGCGCTTCTTTTGGCTCCTCAGTGAGTGATGAGGTAAATATTCACAGCACTGACGTAGGCCTTACTACCTGCTGCTGACATGGACTGACTGAAGCTCGGAAAGCACCTTCAATCAGGCGGTGATCTATCCACAGAGAGACTTTGATTTGCATGCAGGTGCTCCAGGTGTATAGTCTGCATATTTGCATGATGCAGCCAAATGGCCTTTGAAATGTTTACTCAACATCATTCTACTGGTCAATTAGCCTATAAAAGTGATTAGTGATTAGAATATGTAAACACAGGAAAGTACTTTAGTAAACCTCATCATCTATGATACTGTTCTGAACTTTATCACATTTGTATGGATTCCTGAATGAATGAATGAATAAATAATTTTAAAATATTAAGTCTTTAAAACGTTTAAGGAAAAATGAAGTGAATCAAGTGTGTGAGGTGTTTAGTCAGAGACTAAGCACTGCAAAAAAAAGTGCATGTTCTATTTTGTTAATCTGATAGATTAAGGCTTCTTCTATTCTATTCTATTCTATTCTATTCTTTTTCATTGACAAGCTAGAGTAGGTTATTTTGCAATTGTAAAAGGACAATCAAGGTATCCACTGACAAACAGCACCGACATACCTTCGTGCATACCCACATGTGACGGACAAGCCTCCAGCCAATAGGAAACGCTTCTGGTCCAACAGGTTATCGGCTGAACCCCGGAATTTAAGCCAATAGGAAGAGAGGGAAGGCGGGACATAGTGGCGGTACAGGCTGCCGTTTATGTTTTTGCGTGAAGCGATACACGTTTGGTTGAGCTTTGAATGAGGGGCCATCATCCCGGCGGCTCGGAGGTGAAAAATACAGTTTAAAGTCTGTCCTGGTGAATTTAAAATTAACAAGCAGGCTTTTCTGACAGCTACCTGAGAGACCGTTTAGCGTTCAGCGTCCTTTCCACCTCCTTGTTGGGTAAGTGTGTTTTAAACAGTGATTTTGTAAGCCACAAAACATGCAAACAGACCTGTTTATTTGTCTGTGACACAAAGTAGCAAGCTTGCTAGCAGAATTTTTTTCGTACTCCTTTTTTATTTTTTTTTTATTTTTTTGGAGGCGAGGGGAGGAGAAGATAGAGAGGAGAGAGGGGGGCTATTAGCCAATTCGAGACAAAAGAAACCCGACTATTTTCACTGTATATGTACAGCAAAGCGACTGACATCCACCAGTGAAATCAAATCGGGTTTTTTTGTGCTTTGTCAAAGTGTACATCCACTGGCTGTTGTCTGAATCGCCGCTAGTAGCGTTAACATTAGCTTGTACTTCAAACCGTGCTGTGTACAGTTGTGGAGAAGAAGTAGTAACCCAAAACAGACCGTTTCTCTCTTACACACACACACAAAGACGAGACGTTTCAAGACAAAATAACGTTGCTTATTTTGTCCACAAGGCCCTGATAACCGTGGTCAGCATTTCGAGTAGAGACATATGCAGTGCAGCCGTATCAGCACGTTTTGTGCTCCCCCCCCCCTTTAACGTTAAGACTTTCTGTACAACGTGAAAAGCCCACACAGCAAACGTTTCATTGTTCTCGGAGTTTATTCTGGGTATCAACCTTTAGCAAGAGGGATCACCACAATCCTAAATTGGCCTGCTTATTTAAGCGACTGAACAATCACTTTCAAGGAGCCCACTTTGAGGTATTGACCAACCTGCAGTATATTGTACTGGTACGTTATTGTTTTCCAGCCCCTGTCGCTAATGCTGGCATCCAAACCTCCCCCTTGATGGATAGCATGCTTAAATATATGGACAAATCAAGCGATTGCAGGTACTAAGACTGTAGTTAATTTTTTCAATAATGCTCTGACATGTTCTGAATGCCATACACACTCCTACACTAAGCAGTCCAAGGGTTAAGCCTGTGAAATTAATTCTTAGAAGGAGCTTGGACTTTCAGAGTAACATGCCGAGGACAGTTTATCCCTTCCTCTCTGGCAGCAGAGTTGAGAAAACTGCACCGCCGGGCGGTTGTATCTGTATTTATTTTAGTCTCATTGATCAAGAATATGCTGCACTCATCTACACACATTTTTTGTTTTGACAGGACTGGGTCCAGGGAAAGAGATATGTTTTCAAATGAGATTGTATTAATGCAATTTGAGTATTCTCTGTAGGTCCATCTGGGATTTTCCCCCCCCCTCTAGCTCAGTGTTTATGTTTTCTCATCAGGCTGGGAAATTGCTCTTGGCGATAAAATGAGAGCTATAATATAAGATAAGGTTACACACGCTCATGTCAACGCCCACAACAATCTGTTAAGTGTGTGTTTGTCGTGGCCATTGGATTCCACCTTTCACTCATTGTTCTCGCCACTGTTTCCAGTAAGATGCTATGAATTAAAAAAGAAATGTACTTGCCAAAATAGGTGATCGGGATAATAATAAACCCATTTGAGTTAGGTAAGATCTGGGAAATATTTGTGTGAATGGGACAGCAAGTTTAATCTGACAAATCTTGCTCCCAACAAGGGTTTAACACGGTCCGATGCGGCTCAGCTTTTATGAAAGGGTTAACGCTGATTTCGATAATAGGATAGGAAGGATTAGCATATGATCAGTATAAGTATTGACATGGATTTGCCAACTCAGACATAAATTCCTCTCATCTAAGTGGAAAAGTTGCTTGAAGTAGTCTTCAGTTAGGTTTCAGAGGTTGACCTGGATCATGCACACCCTAAAGTAAAATCAGTAATCATCATCATCAAATATAGTAGGTTAAGTACATGACTTGTGATCCAACAGTCTAAATACTGAAATGCTGGTTGAATATTGGCCTATATGATATGACATGTTGCCTCAAGTGAAAGTTCATATATATATTTGCTTCCTTCAACCATCACTAAAGATTTCAGAAATGCACAGAAAAAATAGAGCTCTATCCATTCATCACTGGTTAGTAATTGTGACTTTTAAACAGCTTAGGGCTGTGACTGCCAGTGTGCCTGAGTGACGTTCTGTAATATATGTGGTGGGAGAGTTAACAGCAGGGGGCTGAGATCAATATGATAGTCATAGCTCTGGGCACAAAAAACTGTTCACGAATCTGGATGTGTGGGTATAATTAGTCTTGTAATTTCAGAGGAAAATGTTACATGCGCACTTTTTTACTGTCTTTGTGTTCACAGGTGTTGATGTGTGCCGTCTCTTTTCTCCCCTCTCTTGTTTAGGTTTCTCTGGATGTGCTCCTCTACCACTCCGTACGTTTTGGGCTTTCCATATGATTTTTCCCAGGGCTTCTCAAGACCAATGCCTTAGTCCTGACTAGACATTACTCACAAATACATATAGAGTTCAGTCATACAGCCCAACACCTCTTAACCCCTCCTCCCCCCCTCCCTCTTTCTCTTTACATCAGATTAAGAGGGGCGTCAAAACACACGTAGTTCCAAGGAAACACAAATATACACGCCGCCATGTCTTCCATCCTTCCCTTTACTCCCCCAGTAGTGAAACGTCTCCTGGGATGGAAGAAGACACCAGCAGGGAGTGGAGGAGCAGGAGGAGGAATAGGAGGAGTAGGGGAGCAGAATGGAGGAGGGCAGGAGGAGAAATGGTGCGAAAAGGCTGTGAAGAGCCTGGTGAAGAAGTTGAAGAAGACAGGGCAGCTGGATGAGCTTGAGAAAGCAATCAGTACGCAGAACAGCAAGACAAAGTGTGTCACCATACCCAGGTGAGATGAGGACGCACCCACACATACACACACATCCTGTATTTGTCTATCCTCTATATACTTGCTCACACAAACATACCCACACACACACACACACACACAACATGGCCATGGCCACAGGGAATAGCAATGTGTGCCAACACACAGGTAAAACATCCACATGCTGCTGGACATAACCCATAAACACACACACAAACACACACATTCGCTTTAACAAGTAAGATAGCAAGTTTTAACATACACTTAGAAACTCAATTATTTTTTAATTGTTCAGTCTATAAAATGTCTGTAAATCACTAAATCAATCATTAAAATCAAAACCAGCATTAACACAAACACTTGGAGTTGTGTTCACATTCACACAAACACATCCGCAGCCCCTTTGCACTGGTACACCACAATACCACCAATACAGATCAGCACAACGAGTTGTGTCAACACACATGAAAGTAAGAAGGAGGGCGACGGGCGCCCACAGGAGCACAGAAAGAAAAGTATCAGTTGTGCAACAGAGAGCCTACTTCCTCATTCTGCTGTGCCATAGGTTACCAATGTAGCAGAAGTGAAACCGGATTGGAGGAAACAGATACCCAACACATGATGCTAACCAAACTTTTTCTTGCTTTTTTTTGTCTCGACTTCCGTTGTCAGAATTCCTAATTATATGCAGAAAACCCCACTGCACTAACAAAATACTGAACTGCCTTTCATCCCTTTACACTGATCAGACAGGTTGACATAGCTTGTTACAAAGTGAAGCGAGGAGGAAGTGAATCAAAATAAATCAAATAATGTGAGGGCAGTGGTGAGAGCATAAATTTAGGTACTCAGTTTTGGCTGTATAGTTTTTGCAAATACTTTGACATACAAATTAAAAAAAATATTGTATGGGGAAAAAACATCCTCTACTTTACGGCAAAAAGCAAAACATACCCCCTACCTGATGCTTGTTTGTCTAACCACAAATTTGGCACACATTTGTGTAACTACTGACAACAGCATGACTAATGAATAAATGTTTGATCATAAATCAGTCTTGGCCAGTCGTCTTAATGAAGCACTTGGTGTTCTGAAGATCTATTGATGCTTCTCTACCTGGAGATAGTCTACAAAGAACAGGAACGCTTTCATTTCTTAGGCAGTTATATGGTAGAAAAAAAGGAATGGAGACCAGGTAAGGTGAAAGGCTGTTGATGACTAGCATATCATGTATCGACTGCTATATGATGAAGATTAAAGAGGTTCTGCGCTATAAGTTAAAGGCCTAGGACAAAGCAATAGAAAAAAGACACAATGAAGCATTGAATGAATAGTTCTTAATAAAAGCACTGTGAATCTGTGCTTGATGTATTTGTATGATAAGAAGTCATTTCAGGTAAAGACTGTCTTCCTTTCACCTCAAAGTCCTTGAAAAGGTGCTCGAACAGTAGCAAAGCCACAGTGGAAGAATATGTGCATACAGTATATCTGTACATTGCTCGAAAAGAAGAACCTCTTGACCTCAAAATACATGATATTTTCTTCTTTCTCGCAGCAGAAAAGTCAAACTTGAAACTTAGTAGTATTCATTTTGTTGAAAGCCGAAGCTGCTAATTACTGTTAATACTGAGCCTGAACGGCGCAGGCCACGTGTCTCGCAGTATAGATTTCTCCCGTGTCGCATGATTAGGTACACGAGCCAAGTCACCAGACCAGGTGAAACCTTATCATGATGAAAAAAGTGGCAAAGTCAGAGGAGCCCCATGAGAAGCATGTGATTAACGTCAATCAATCCATTGTGGATCAGCAGAAAGGGGAGATAACTAGGCTGCCCTGTGAAGATTTTATGAGCTTCCCTTCTTGAATTTTCTATGTAAGCTACCTCTCTCCCTCTCTCTCTCTCTCTCTCTCTCTCTCTCTCTCTCTCTCTCTCTATCTCTATCGCTTTCTCTCTGCGTCTCTCTTTTAGTTTCCTTTAATTATAGAATATCAATAACATAATTCATCCTCACAGAGAAACAGCCTGTTCTTATGGCTCACTTATGCTGGCAGCAAATCAGCTCACCGGGAGCTGATGGGAATGTAGCGTCTTGGTCAAGGACACTCCAGCAGGGCAGCTGTTTTAGTAGTGTTGAATCAATGATCTTTCACAGAATGATTCTGTTTCTAATCACCACAGCACTGCGCTCCCTCAGTAGAAAGACAGAAACAAACATAGGAAGACTTAATTTACATTTACACACCTGGTGTTATAGCGCAACACCAGTCCCATCATTTACCTGCTCATACGGCAATGCATTGAACCTATTTTTTGCACACAGGCTTTGTGAATCAGGCGAGAAGCCGGCAAAATGTCTGGAAACACATAAGAAATAACTATGGAGGGGTCAGCTGAGGTGATAACATACTGCCTGTGTTTATTTTTAACCCTATCAGACAGTGATGTTTCGGGTGGGCGGATGCTTTCTCAGTAATGCACTCTGTTTGGATCCCCATCTCAGGTCAGAAAGATGTAATCACATTGCAGTCTTAATGCACACTGTGTGGATTTCCACCACACATCGACACTCTACGTAATACGCCCTAAACGGTTATGGAGTGAAAGCAGTGAGGGCATCAGCACTCGCTCCGGTCACAACAGTTCAGTGGGACAGCTCAACTCACAGTGGAGAATTATTCTGGTGCTGCTGGTTACTCCCTGCACATGTGAGTGCTCAGAAGCTCTCTAAATTAAGAATGAGGCAGCAAACATCCAGGAAATATGTTTCCGAGATGACATTTGTATTGTAGCACATACAGTATACACACACACACACACACACACAAATTTCACTGTATGTTGAACAGTATATCATAAGGATAAAAGGGGCAGAAGTAAAGCTGTGTGGAAGGGTCAGGGCTCTTTCTGTGTCTTCAGCTTGAGGAATGTGGGTTTGATAGTTCCTGAAGTGGTGCTGATAAGGTGATGGTGGTTCTTGTTTGCTTGAACACTGCTGCTGTCTTCAGTCTAGGGAGTAGATTTTTTGTCTTTTTTTTAATGTCAGGATTTCAGGGTTTGGACTTAACTGAGTTGAATGTCACAGTGAGTTACATGCTTTTTTTCCCCTCTCCAACATGAAGAGTTGGAAATGGCTTTTGACGTGGAATTTGTGTTTTATAGGGGAGTATGGTTGTCCAGAATACCACAATTTTTCACACACAGTAATGGTGGCTCGGTTGAAACAGCTTCATGTTACGGGCGACCCCGCCGCGGGATCAAAAAGGTCCGCCTGTACTTTTTGACAGCACAAGCAGATAGCATTCCTGCCTTTTGATGCACGGCTCACTTCCCTTTGAACACACAGAAGTAAGGTTGATAAAGAAAAAAAGATACATAGCTTTTTTCTTTTTCGTTTTTTTGGGGGTGGGGGTGGTGAAGGGTGTCTTGGGGGATTGTAAGTAGATCGCAGGTGTGGAGCTTTGTAGATGTCTGTTTGAGCAGAGGTAGGAAATGTGACAGAGGAAGAGTGCAGACGCTCAACTGTGTCTATAGATAGCAAGCATGGGTGGCTTTTCAAGTGGTGACGGAAATCTGGAAGACCTCAGAAAGAGATAAAGACTTCATGTTTTAAATACAGTATACATTGTTTGTTTTACTGCATACAAATGATTGCTGGTTCCTATTTTTATGTCTTTTTTTTTTTTTGCGTTTTAAGTTTACTAATGTTTCTCCTCTCTGATAATTGTACCACTTGAACTAAAGATTGTAGCCATTTAGCTTTCTCCCAGGGTGACTCGTAGACGAGGATCAAAAGTCTCGCTAAGGGCACCGCGGGGATTGTAGGGGTGACCTTTTTAAGTGAGAAAGGAAGAAGGCAAGACATTAGCAGCGTCTGGAGATAGTATACATGGGGCTCGTAGTAGTAGAACTCTTAGAGTAGGCTGATAAGTGTCGAGATAGCAGGTCTTGTACGGACAGGTCTGGCAATTACTGTGCTCTGATAAGACTGCAGAATCTCCTCTCTTCTCAGAAAAATTACCAGAACATTATAACCTAGGGTAGCTACAGTGGGGATGTGTGTGTTGCAGTTTTCCTCACTCATTCACACACTATACACACATACATACGTGTCGTATCTGTTTTTTTCTGTGGTCACGTCTGAATTTCTTTTATTTCCTCATTCATACATCATGGTTTTGTACATGCACATATTTTCCTGTGTAGGAAGTGTGATTCCTGTGTGTTGCTATACATTGCATGTCTCATGTCTTAAAAACAATATGCACAAATTGTGAATCACATGTATGTGTCCTTAAGATATTATGTGCAATCAGGCATTGCAGGAGATTATTTAACCTTTAAGGCCCCCCCAAAAAAACCCAAGTGAAATTATCAAGCACATTGGTGTGTTACCAGAATAAAAATCACATGTTCTATCTAAATATAAATTGATCAAACTCATTTGAAGAATGATTAATAATAACCTGCTAGAATCCCTTTCTGGAATACATCTTGGCAAAAATTGGGTTAAAAGTTTGAACAGACTGCAAAAAAATTAAAGCCTATCTAACCTTCTGCCTCACTTGATTGCACCATATCACTCTGTAATATCTGGATTTGTCACATGATCACCTGTCATCCAGTTGGTCTCTCTTATGAAGAGTGTAGAGAGGGGATCTTTTCATTTCCTCCCTTCATGCCAATAAGAGACCAACTGTATATGTTTGTGATTACATCCTTATTTTTGAATGAAACACCTCAAGTTTACCATCTGTTCGCTTTTATTTTTATCCTTTTTTGCACTTGTCCTGTGTGTATGTGTGTGCATGTCATACGTGTGTGTGTGTGTGTGTGTGTGTGCGTGTTTGTATTTGTGTGTCTGTAGCAATTGCTCAGATCTATGGGGTCTAGGCTCAGGCCACACGATAGAGCAGTGGGACTCTGCAGGCATGTACGGATACCCTGACCACAGCAGGTGAATACACTCGCATGGACACAAACACACAAAGAGTAAACAATTACATGTCTTCATTGCTGAAAAGGTTTTGCAGTAGAAATGGTAATGTTTACATGTTGTTTTAATGCTCATCTATCTTTCTGTAATCACACAGAAGTATACAGTTTCCCTTCACAGCAGCATTACTGTTTATTTATTAAGATCATTGGAAGACTTTAAGACTGTATAATGTAATTTGCATAAAGAATTCAGCCTCATCAATGACAGTAGTATAACCATGTATAATATAATGCGGGTAATAAGGAAATAAGTAGGCTATATTTTAATAAAAATGTGTATATAATAAGTAAATTCAGAAGTTGGGAGTTGCAATAGGGAACATTTATTAATATTAATATTATTATTAATTACATAGTGAGTGGTGTTCACAATCTGTACTATTAGATTAAATTGTAGTATTGATTACTCCTCATACGCACCACAGAGATGCTTTGTCATTGTCTTTTATAAGGATTTGTTGTTGTTTTTTGTTTAAAATGAGGTAAGTCAATTATAAGGTTCATTTAAAAAAGGGAACAGACAAAGATGGATGCGTTTTGATTTTGCAATTTATTAGTTTCAATGCAGTAGTTTCAGAAATGATTCTGACTGTGCAATAGCTCTTTCCTACTGCGCTGATTAGTCTCATAAAACAAGGTTTAGCCATAAAAAACCATCAGCATCCTGCGCGGCCTTTCTTATTTCCTCCTGTTTGTACACCAAACCAGAAACTAAAGCACAAACACCTATTAAGTTGATAGCCTCCTGTCACCTCGACTTGAGCATATCTCTGAACTGTTAGCCATCCTCTCACTCAACCCTCTCAGGTCACTGGACGGGCGTCTTCAGGTGTCCCACCGTAAAGGCCTGCCCCACGTCATCTACTGTCGCCTGTGGAGATGGCCCGACCTTCACAGCCACCATGAGTTGAGGGCCATTGAAACCTGCCAGTACGCCTTCAACCTTAAGAAGGACGAAGTGTGTGTCAATCCTTACCATTACCAGAGGGTGGAGACGCCAGGTAATGGTCCTTTAGAATTGTGTGTATATGTCTCTGAAATAGTTTTTATTAAGAGTATTGTTAGATTTGATCTCCAGTGTGCCCTCCAATAATGTCCAAAATCCAAGAGATTATGGGAACTGCAATTTATTGGTAGTTTTATTATTACTTGTAGTTTCTCCATTTTGTGTAATGGAAACCACTCTAGATGTGTTTATTTGTCTGTGTTTTGTGTATGTAGACCTGCTTAGAAAAAACCCCATTAATTAACTATTTACTATATTTGCCTTTGTCGGTGACACTTCTCATCTCTCCAGTTCTGCCTCCGGTGTTGGTGCCACGCCACACAGAGATTTTGACGGAGCTTCCACCTCTAGATGACTTTACAAACTCCATTCCTGAGAACACAAATTTCCCTGCTGGCATAGATCCTCCTAATAACTATATACCAGGTCTGTATGCAGGACGGGAAATATTACTTAAATTTATTTATTTTTTCATCCATATCATACATGCATAGCAAAGATTCATGCAACATGCATTAGATGTAAAACAATCCAACTAGACTTATTTTATATAGAAAGTTGATTAATTAAAGGTAAGAGCTTACTGACTTCCACAGGATGACTGCTTACTGTTTTTTATTACTATACTATTGAGTACACATGCTTACCAGCCAGGTGGTCGGTTTCCGTTGTGTATGTGGTCGCACACAAGTAACCACACGCTGACTTTCCACTGCACACGAAGATTTCAGTTCTCTTTCATGATGTGCAGCAGTGTATTGTTTGAAATGTATTCTTACTGCTTTTTTTGGGGTTGTGTTTTTTTTACAGAGACTCCTCCACCTGGCTACATCAGTGAAGATGGAGAGACCAGTGACCAACAGATGAACCAAAGTATGGAATCAGGTAGATTAGATTAGTGTTGTGTTAGTGTGCATGCTGCTGCTTATCTCACTGGTTGAGAAAAGAGGCACTGCAAGGCAGGCCAGCTGACAGTCTTGCCTGGGCCCGGGACGAGATAATCTAAGATGGGCCCCCACGCACCCGGATTTCTCCTTTTCCCTTGCTCTTCCTTTCCTCTTCTCTCCTCTGCTCTTCCTTTCCTCTTCTCTCCTCTGCTTTTCCTCTCCTCTCCTCAGTGTTGGGGAAGCTACTTTGCAAGCGTAGCTTGTAAAACTACATGTAGTTCAGCCTGGCAGTAGTTTGAACAAACTACATTTCTACCCCTGGAGAAATGTAGTTTGTAAAACTACAGCTAAAAAAAAGTAGCTTTAGCAACTACTTATACTCATTATACTCGCGTTAAATAAAATAGCGTTAAATAAATCAACATGTGGTGTATATGAAACTAAATATAATAGCCTACAAAATATTCACATGCCAGCAGAAATATGCCTCAACTCAGATTTATTTTTTTAAAGAAAAAAAGCTGACATGTTGGTCAACATACTGTAGGTTCACCATAGACATGTTGGGTAATACAAAGAGAAAATGAAAATCCTATCCCAATACCCACATGTAAATCAGTCAAAAAATGTAATAAATAATACAAAGAGGCAGACATATTCTAGATCGGTGTGTCTTGAACAACAATGTTGGCATGTCGTGACATGATTCAAAGAGTGTTCTGGAACACAATAATGGTAAAATAGAATGTATATTATATAGGTCTTTTTTTTAATAAAAAATATTTCATGTGCAGGTGGTCGAGTGGTTAGAGCACATCCCATATACGCTGCTAAATAAAGGCGTCTATGCCAACAAAATCTTAAAAAAATAAAATAATAATATTTCATGTTATTGACCAAAATTGTACCACTAGGAGTTCAATTAACTAGGAGTTTTAATTAAACCTTTTAAAAGAACACAGTAACTTTACACATTTAATACAGTGTTTATCAGTGTGCTTACTCGAGTCCCAACAACTCTTCATCAGAGCTGTTGCTGTGCACAAGTAGACTACTGCACCGAGGTCACGCTTTTGCACATTGTGCTTCAGCATCAGTTTGGTCTGTAAATACAACTAGTGTCCCGAAATACTTCTGATCAACACACAATCATTTTTCTGTACAAGATACAGCATTAACGGGTCACTAATAGTCTATCTATTTTCATTAGCTGTTTACACAGCTGGAGTGAGCAGTGCCTGCTTGACACTGCTGTTTATAGGACGTTATAGTTCATAAGTGTGGACGCTCACATAATTATGTTTAAAGTTATAGTTATTGTTATAGTTATCATTCTTAGTGTGGACGGCCCTTTACATACCTTTATAATCATATGCAGAACCAACCTCTCTCTGTATTTTACTGGTGAATAGGACACACCAGTGTATGAGACGCACCTCACTTTTAAATGAAAAAATATTGCGTTAAAGGTGCGTCTTATACACTGTTTTTTACGGTAATACAGAGTATAACAAGGTGTACTGTGTTACGTCTATCTCTCATTAGTATTGTATGTGTTTTTCTCACAGGCTCACCAGCAGAACTTTCACCGAATAGCTTGTCACCAGTCAGTCACGGGTTGGGTAAGATGTTTTTGTTTTCATTATACTGGAAGTTACTATACAGGTTAGGAAGTTAAAAAAATGTGAGGGATGTGATTATTTGTGGAGCTAGTTGTAATAGTGGGAAAATACTTATTTAGTCCAAATGCTTGGACTTTATAAACATGTTGTAATAGTATTAAGTAGTATTGAGTTTTGTTTTAGGTGACATTATAATTTTTCTTACTAAGAATGGACCAAAATCTTAAAATTCAGTCCAGAAATTAAAATCTGTAAAAGTTACTGAAAAAATAAAATGGTGTGTGGAAACAAGGATTTAAAAAGAACATGTAGAGAGTTTTCTATGTGTATTTTTTTTTTTTTTTCAGACCTTCAACCGGTAACCTACAGTGAACCAGCTTTCTGGTGCTCTATAGCTTACTATGAGCTAAACCAGCGAGTTGGAGAGACGTTCCATGCCTCACAGCCATCTCTGACCGTCGATGGATTCACTGACCCCTCCAACTCTGAACGCTTCTGTTTAGGGCTTCTCAGCAATGTTAACAGGAATGCAACTGTTGAAATGACAAGGAGACATATAGGTACATATAAGCACACACACTCTCCTTTTCAGTATTAGTTTTATCTCTGATTCTTTACACTGACGGGTTTGATCAGAGCTAACAGCGTCTTTAAAGAGGAGGAAACTTGTAAAGGTTAAGGAAGTTTTGGAGATCATTAAAGATCAAGGCTCTGAAATGTCAAGCCGGTGAAAAGTACAGTAGTTTTGACATCAGCAACTTTTGAAAATTTAAATTTATCATGGACATGCTGCTGAAAAAACTATATAAATAATATTTAGAAAAGGATTTTGCCACGAAATTGGTTGTTGTAAATACATCACTTGTATAATTTTAATTCATACAACTCTACCAACAGTTTTTTGTCCCTCAATCTTCCAATTTTTCCCGTGTCACACTCTGCAGGTCGTGGTGTGAGGTTGTATTACATCGGAGGGGAGGTGTTCGCCGAGTGCCTCAGTGACAGTGCCATTTTTGTCCAGAGTCCCAACTGCAACCAGCGTTATGGCTGGCACCCTGCCACAGTCTGCAAAATACCACCAGGTTTACAAACATGAATTCCATTTTTTCTGCTTGAGATGAACGCCATACAATAAAAAAGGAATGCATTATAATACATGAAGGTTATATCTTCAATTTTTAGTAAATCTGTTTAGGGAGCTTTTTTATAATAGTTACTCTGTCCTAATTCATATAAATTGGATAGACAATATATTAGAAATACCTCTCAGTATTACCTACTGCAGTTTATTAGCACCACAGACTACAGTCTCCAAAATGACCTTAAAATAAATGAATACCTCTCTAAAACAGATTGAATAAAAACTGAACATTATAACCTTTGTGAAGGTAGGACTTATTGCAGTTCTGTTGTATTATACTACATTAGTTATATCTAGGTGTGCAAGTAAGTGTTTTTGTAGCGTTGACTTCTTTTTTAGCCTCCTCCTTTTTAAATTGAGCATCTCATATTTCACGTGTCGGCTGGGTTTTATATTCTTGAAAAGAAGCGGGTCGAACTTGTAAAATTTTTATCTGGCAGCTTGAATAAGAATCAATACCACCAAACAACAACTCTCTAACAGCTGGTGTACAATGATTTACCGTGATGATGAAAATAGTCCTGACTGAATAGTGAAACATCACTTGGCTTCACCTGATATTGATAAAATAAAGCCCGAAGAAGAGCATTAGTGCCCTCCACAATGTGACAGTTAGGGTCACAGTTTTTTTCTCAGGCTCTCACCCACACACACTGACTCATCTGTACCCATGTGACTTTGAACATTTCATTCCTGGCCAAATGAGCAGTGTGAACAGTATTATTACTGAGACGCAGATTTCGTACAGAAAGGAAATTCAAGGATCTCGTAGACATTCAGGGGTCTGACTTGTCAGCCATGTTGAGGATAATCACCGACATACAACACACCCACACCTCAAGATTCAAAGTGCCTCCGCTGGTGCTTTTAAGCTGCCTTCACAGAAAATGGCAAAGTTAAATATGCCAGTTGGGTTTTTACAATAATTGGATATTTTTGACAACCCTCCAACACATTCGTAAAATACTCATGGATGGAGTGATAAAGACCCTCACAGATAAATATACAGTGCCACAGAATGCATAAAAACCCCAACAATGGGCCAGATTATATTTGTGAATATAATGGTGATGACTAATTTAAATCTCACCCCCCCTTTTTTTCCCCTTTCTTTTTAGGTTGTAATCTGAAGATTTTTAACAACCAGGAGTTTGCTGCACTGTTGGCCCAGTCAGTCAATCAGGGGTTTGAGGCAGTCTACCAGCTTACCAGGATGTGCACCATCAGAATGAGCTTCGTCAAGGGCTGGGGAGCGGAGTACAGGTGTGTCCATCCCTTAGCACATCATTCTGTCTTTTTACTAGCATGCATGATGAATGACTGGCTGTAAGTGAAGTACTCTGTCAGTGATTTATCCTCAGATTTTCGTTTAAAAAGGATAAAACATTACATGATCCAAATCCTGACATCATTTCATTTAGCAAATAGGATTTCTGTTTAGGGAGGATGTGATTCTTTTTTTTCTCTTGCCTCACCCACTTTGTAATCAAAACAGGTGGATCGTACATAAAAAAAAATCTAGGGAGCGACTATGTAAACAAGTTTTTGAAAGGGAATTGTTTTTTTTGGTGAGCTTGTGCATGCTCCCATCTGCACTGCATGTGTATAATCTCTATTGTATTCCTCTTTTGTTGTAAAATGTCAGAGATTACAGGGCATTTGTCTGTATCTCTCTGTCTCTCTGGCTGTCCAACCATCCATCCAGCAAACATCTGTTCTGCTCCTGGCTCCGCTTTGTGTTTAACCCTCCCAGGAGCCAGACACCAGTGTTTGTGGGGGTGTTTTGGCTCGTCCTCATTGGACAGGGTTAAGCCCCCATGTAGCCTGTGCGGTTAACAATCAGTTTCCCCGCTGTCTGTAGAGCCCAGGCCAAACTTGGCTGGACCACAGAGAAGTAAGCTGTGTTTGATCATCTGGTTAAAACCGGGCAATGGAAGCACCCATTTGTATTTATTTGTTAAACAAAAGTGCTCTACCATTACTCACATATTTTACAATCCTTGATTAATGCAATCTTTGAAAAACCTTTTTTATGCTAATTTGAAGTAGGGGAGATCCTATCACTATCTCGAAATGTTACTGGGGCTTTAACTTACATTATAATAAATATAGACCCATAACATATAATGTGCCAAGTGTGTCCTCACTGACATGCTGTATTTTATCTGTACAGACGTCAGACAGTAACCAGCACCCCTTGTTGGATTGAGCTGCATCTCAACGGCCCCCTCCAGTGGTTGGATAAGGTGCTGACCCAGATGGGTTCACCCTCAGTACGCTGCTCCAGTATGTCCTAAACGGGGCTCTGCTGCTACCGACGCTAAGTCGAACTGACATTTCACAATGTTTGACCAGTGTGTCCTAAAGGATAATACCATGCAGTCTTAAACTGATGTACTAACATCATTATAAAAAACAAACAAAAAACAACAACAAAAAACAAAAGGATTACACAATGGACCTGAAAGAAGAGAGAATGTCACTGATGGACAATAGAGGAACGTTAACAGTGATGTCACCCTTTTGGTTCTGTTGGATCAACGTCAGGCTGACATTCCAATAATCATGGACCTAATGATTGAAATCACCCTGCAATATCAATATCAACGACAAGAGAGTGATGTCATAATGGACCAGACTACATTGATGTTTTTGGTATTTTGACTGTGGCTCTGATCCAGGAACACAAAGCAGGACAGAGATCAGCGACACAACAGCAGCTGTTCCGGGGATCGAGCATGTGACCTTCTAGTTACAGGACCGTTTCTCCAACCACTAATCCACACCTCGCCTCCTCACTACCTACTTACCACAGCACAAGCTTGATTCAGTGTCAAGATGTTTTTTTGTTTTGTTTACACAAGGTTGACCAACAGCAGAACTACAGGCTCATGTTCAACCAAAGTCAACTTCATGCCTGAATATGAGTTTCTTAATGTTTCCTGGTTTCAGTGACCAAACTTCTGTAATTCTGTTTTTTTTTAAATCTGAGGTTTCACTTTTCATGCTTTCCTCCTGATCAGTCCTGCGCTGTCATGATCTGATAACGCTGGATTGCACAGTTTTCATCTCCTAGAGGGGTGACATGTTAACTTCTTTAATTAATGATACATACCCCGTGTTCACATGTACACACATGTACTGCAACACAGACACAATGATGCACTTCATTCACCACTTAACTTGCTATTTTAGCATCCTTGTTTTTGACATAACAGAAAAGAATTTCCTGAGTGTGATTTAAATGTTTCAACCATGAGTCTGCAGCGGGGCAGATGTTCTATTGTGGATCACAGCTGAAATTAAGAAGTGTGTCTTCTACTCTTCTGTGAGAAGGTTTTATTTTGAAAGTGTGGTCAATGGCTAACCAGCACAGAAGATAACTGGAATGAGTAAGCTAAGGAATCCTCAGAGCAAGAGCATACAACATGTCACTGTACCACTTTCCCTCCTGCACACTCTTTGTCTCTCGCTCTCACGTTCTCCGCATTAACTTTACATCATCTCATGAATGAAGGGGACACGTGTAGGACTTGGAGATCTGCAGGGCTCTATATAAAAGCAAGAGTCTAAGCTGGAATGTCGCCCCCTGCTGTGTAACAGAAAAATATAAACACCCACCACTCATGTGTCACTGATATAGACATTCCACAAATCTCTCTTGATGATATGCTTGGACTGACGCACGGTTTCCTCCCCCATTATTGATATTGTATTGATAGGAAAAGTCCTGCAGTGTCTGACTTTTAAAAATGGCCTCTATACTGTACTTGCACTGTCCCCAAATTATGCACCCTTGTTAATGCTACAAGAAAGTTGCCTTTTGATGTAAAGTACAGCAAGATATGCTTTCAAATGTACAGATAGGAATGTTTAAAAAAAGCCCAATGGAAGTGAAGTAAAAAAAGAAATCTTTAGTATATTCACTATAAAGATTTTTGTCGTTACATTGTCCGAATTGGCTTATTAAAGATCATCTAGAGTATTTGTTTGATTTTAATTGGACTTTTTGCCCTGATAAAAAAGCCAGCTGGTACCTAAATCCCTATTTTAGACTCCAAGTCTTTTCAACTCCAAGTATTAAAGCTTTAAGTATTAAACAAGCTAGTTCAACTGCACAGTTATTTTCTTTACACATTCTTTTAGCTACATTTTTTGTATTTTCATGTATTTTTTTATATATAAATCTATTTAAAATCTTCAATGCTTTCTTCCTTTTTATTAGAACTCAATATCTTTAAAAAAAAGAAAAAAGAAAAAAAAAAGCCCTCTGTTTGAAACGATTGCAGCTTGATGATGATTTATTAAGTATGTAGCATAGGATGTAACATTTTCACTGATAGTCAATGTGGCAGGTGAATTTTTGGAATCTCTCATAGCCATCTGAAAAGGTAGTTTCTTTAAATGTTATTGATTAATTTCAAAGATCTAAGGATGTGACCCAAATTATGATAGTGCTGTCCCAAAGACTGAATGCATGCACGTCTTGTACAATGCAGATCATTTGTGTCAGAAACCTAATAGCGCCAGCTTACAGTTATTGAATTTTATGACTTAATATTGAAAGTTGCTTCAGTCCTCTGGGGATGTGGTTAGTTGCATGGCTCTACAAATCAAGATATTTCCTTTTGAGATATTAGGATTTAATCCAGCCATTGGGCGATGCAGTATTACGTTTCATTATGACAGCAGTCGGCAAATTTGAATTTTGTCTTTCTTAAGCAACATAGGACATTCCAGTACACAATGTTAAAAACTGCCTCCAATTTCAGCTTTGCGGCTGTTTGATTCTCACGACTGTTCGGTTCTTACACTGTTAATATACAGTGAGTGTGTTTACATGCACACAGGATAGTATATTCTAGTCAAGGCCTCTTTAGTGTAAGATTGTTGCTCATGTGTATCCCAGCATTAAACACGTAAGCAGAATGTTCTGGATATATCATGATAAATGGGATTGTAAGTGGGACATGTAAATATATGTAAATGGGACTAGGTGTGTACTCATACTGTCACATTCCAGATATCTTGTTTCACTTTCTCCAAACTGTGACCAAAACATGACACGGGTCTAAAACTTGATGTTGGTGTATATAAACACTAAACACACTCACATGTGGAGATGAAACCTGCTCCTACAGGGCAATGTATTTTGACATTTGGACCAAGTTGAATGATTGACAGTTTTCAAAATCTCAAAAGTAAAAACTAGTCCTGCAGGACAAACAGATCCACACAAACCATTTTCTTCATGCAACTAGAATTCACCTTGGTCAAATTTGATTGTACTCGTATCCAACAACAGGGATGTTTATTTCCTTGTATGTGTATCTATCTGTCCTATCTTTTTCCTAGTCTCTTTTTTTTTTTTTTTACTTATTAGGAAAAAGTTGACTGGAGTTTTCAATGCCAAGGTTAGACATACTAAAATGTCATTTTTCATTAACGGTTGTTGTACCAGTAATAACCTACATGTTTGTTCTATGCAGTGACATTCATTATTTTGACTGAATACTTACTCTTTTTCCCATTAAAAAAAAAATACATTTCTGATGGCTAGACTTAGAGTTTTATGCACATTTCCAAGGTCCAGCAAAAGCCTTTGTATCTGATTTTTTTTTTCTTAAAACCAACTAGCTTCTCTCCCTTCCTGAAAAGTCGGTTTTTCGATTGGAAGATGAGGCAAGGCTCCATTTACACATTCTAAGGGTCCACAGTGCTATTTACAAATCACAAATTGTCTTTTCTTTTCTTTTGTGATGGACTATTGTGTATTCCCAAATGAGCCTCTTTCTGATGGATTTCTATGAAATCGGCTTTTTGGAGAAAGTGAAGTTTCTGTCCCTAGTGATGTTATTGTAGTTGTGCTTTCATTTTACCATACATGCTGTTTCTTTTCCTTGCTATCCACAGATCATATTCCATTAGACAACAAGCTGTTAGGATTTCTGTCTTCTTCAAACACTGATGATGACCTTCATAGGCTTTCCAACTATTCTGCATATACAGACAACTTCTTACAGTGTACACTAATAAAGCTGTTTTAATTCAACTGGAATAGATGTCTTGTTGGTGTCTAAATCTGAAACCACTCTTACCATCATCAACAGGAGGACAGTACTGGTTTGCACGTTTTGGTAAAGGTGCCACAATAGCTTTCCCACTTTGAGTGATGCGAAGCCATGTTTTAACAGGTCTGCAGTAGCATTCTGTTTTCCTTACACACAAGCTGTCAATTCAGGCCAGCACGTGTAGTCAAAGACACTCATTACAAGATAGCAGAACTTGTCTATCAGACATTTACAATAGAAGCACTATTACAAATTTGGATATAGTTTCTTATATGTCACAAATCTGCCTTGATAGAACTAGCTGTGTATAAAGATTTGCCATTTACCACTATCTCTTTTAAATTATCTGACATCTTTGTATGGAAATGGTTTCCTTTTCCTTTGCTCTCATTTTATCATGGTGAAATAGGCTTCATAGTCTCATACTATTACAATAGTAATGGTGAATCCTATTTGTCAATCACTGATCTTGTTTCTAAATCTACCAATGATACACCGGCAGTGGGCGGGGTTTAATTAGGGGGTCGCGTACCTGTAGGTAAGAAAGTGAAGGTAATTTTCGCGGTCATTTTGAGCTGACATTTGGCGTGAAGCTAGCTGCAGGACCTTCTAGCATGAACCGTGACTGGTACCTCCCCTTTGTGAAGCAGTAACAAGAAATTATTTTAAGTTTGTTTTCTGCCTTCGGACTAAGTTTATCCATAAAACTTGAAGGGCAACACACCCACACTGGTTTGGGCCAGTTGCTGTAGCCTAACTTAAGGTAAACCCAAAACAACCCAACTGCTTGTCATAACCTTTACCTACATAAACACCACATTCATACAGTTAAGGTCAAGTAATTTCTATATAGTCCACAGCAGTTACTTAATTAAAATTACACTTAAAGCTTTTAAAAGGTTACATGCAACTCGTTGTATTATTTCCACCATAGGACCCTAAGTGTTTTCATTAATTTTGAGTGCACAGAGTGAAGTAGCTTATCAGAGCTGCATTTGCAATTCTATGTGTCTGCCTTGCTACCTATACCTATCGAGTTAGCAGTGTAATTTAGAAATTATTACAAAGACATTTCATACGAAAAAAGATGATCTCATACATAAAACAGAATAGGATGTGACTACAGGAGTATTTGCAGTATTTGCACTAGTATTGCTGGATGTAATTCAGTTGAATTGCCAGTAGAGGGAGGTAGACGCACATTTATAAAACACCGGCTGTGCGTTAATTAAATTGGATTAATTTAGACCGTGTTCACACCTAAATTGTCTATAGGATCATTAATATGTGTATGTGTTCATTTAGAAGTGTGTTTTGGGTATATGGATAAGGATATGCTTTGACAATTAGACT
Organism: Scomber scombrus; assembly: GCF_963691925.1. Taxonomy (NCBI): domain Eukaryota; kingdom Metazoa; phylum Chordata; class Actinopteri; order Scombriformes; family Scombridae; genus Scomber; species Scomber scombrus. The sequence continues at coordinate 19,752,321 of NC_084984.1, forward strand.
ACTCGTTCACAACTTATTTTATATAACATGTAATGTGTCTTATCTGTGTTTGTTTGACACTCTGTAATATGTTTAATTTTGTCAGATCCATCTATGGAAATGTTTTCCATAGATGGATATATCTTTGTACATCAAATACTTTCAGTTCTTTAATGACGGACTGACACCCTTATCAATCGTAACCTGAATTTAAAAAGGCTCATTCATAAGGGTTTCCTTTTTTGTTGTTGTTGTTTTGAGGAAAAACAAGCTAATTCAGATAAACAGATAAACAACAAGGGTAATCCAGTCTTGCTGTGATCCTACCTCAGAGGCTCACCATTATACTTCCATTTCTACACACACACAGACTTTGGATTCGGTCCTGACACAGTAATTGATAAATAACAAATAAATAAAATGTTCTGCCTCTGAATTATTTAGATTGTTTTTTACTGTCAGCGGGATAAACACAAACCCTTTTTGTGCACGGTGCAGCAGGTTACTTAGTGAAATGACGGCCTTACAGTTAAACATCCCACACACATTAAAACACATTACAAACCTTTTCAGTTAAAAGGTTTGGTGGACTAGACTGAAGAGACTGTACGTCGTTGTTGTTCATTCACTCTATCAGTGACGATACACATGCATTGATATCATTATCATGTCAATAATGCACCAAATTTACCAAATGGCTGGTTGTCATTTGCTGGATTGCAGGATAACAGGATAACACTGCTATGTGTTATTGTGTCTCAGCTGTCCGGACATGCTCATGCGTCAATGAGCATCATTTTTAGGAGCTTTACATTTGCGTCTGTGTTAGTGCCCATGCATTGCCGCGTATGTGCAAAGTTTGGTTTTGCCTGCCTGAGTGAGTCCGTTTCCTAAGTGATCCGCTTGCGCTCCATTACCAGAGCATCATTAAACTGCTGTTGTTGATGCTCGCCCTCCTTCCTTATGGTTTGGCCTTGGATCTCATCCTTTCCCCCCGAGCCCTATTACAGCACCGAGCAGTAAGCATTTCCCAAACAAATTAATACCATATCCTGAGTGTACGTAAACTTTCTGGAAGTGTAATATAGACTGGTAATGGTGGCAGTCATTTTTATCTGTTGCGGTTGTAGAACGGATTTCGGTTTATGTTTATGTTTCTGGATGGTTTATAGACGCCAGCACGTTAATTTCCTGTGACCGTGGCGTCTACTTTATGGGCTGGATATCGACTGGATGTGCTGTAACCGTACTGTCTGCTGCAGCGGCTCAGCGGCTGCAAATGCAAATGCAAAAAAAAATCTTTCAAATATCTATGAAGGTAATTCAGTTTAGTAAATTATACCGAGCAGCATTGCAAAAGTGAGCCTGCAGTGTATGTATGGATTATGAGGTTGGTTGGGTCAGGAAAGTGATAGCATGCTCAGTGTAATTATGGTCTGTTACAGAAATTACATTTCCAAAAAATACATTCTTAGGATTGCTGTTGTTTACAATATTTTTATGAGTATTTGCACATTCAAACGCGCTATTTTGCACATACATTATTTATTAATTGGGCATCAATTCTTCACCTAATTGCTGTCTATTATCCCGGCTATCCATTTCTATATCTATCTTTATGTCTGTGTATCTAATGGAAAAATCTTACCTGTGACACACACACGCGGGGGAGGATTTTAAAAAACACACTTCACTCTGTCTGTATGCCGTCTTCGTTTCCTTGTGACATAGCAACACAGGTCCTGACATATGACCTGAAGTCTGACCCCAGACTGTCATCTATCATTAATATGACTTAATTTCTGACGTTGTTTTTGTGCCGTCTGAAGTCCTGGGCTAAAGTTCCTCCCAGGGTTCCTTACATTTCACCTACCTTACCCCTTAATTCTAAACCTTATGCAACCTGATGTGTGTTTGTGTGTTAGTGTGTGTGTGTGTGTGTGTGTGTACTGTTCTCTGGTGAGTTTCCTTCCTTGATAGGGTTAAGTGGGTCGTGCCTAGAGGACAGGAGATGTGTGTGGAGAAACCCTCTTTACATCTTGGCTGTAGGTCTTAGAGAGGCACTGTGCGCGTGTGTGTGTGTGTGTGTGTGTGTGTGTGTGTGTGTGTGTGTGTGTCTGTGTGTGTCTGCGTGTGTCTGCGTGTGTGTGGGAGCCATAGGACCTAAAGAGGGGTAATCATGTATAAGTTATGTCAACTAATTAAGACTGGGCCCTAACCTATGGCTGACCCTGAGGAAATAACAATGCACCATCTAAAAGCCTTTGTACCTGTGTACCTGTGGCCTCTTGGCCACACTAGAGTGTTGGATGTCCTGTGCGTGTGTGTGTGTGTTCTGACTGGCTGGTAGTGCAGGGCTACCGTGATCTGGTAACTGGAGCACAAGGAGAGAAGAAACGAGAGAGCAAAGAGAAAAGGACAGTGAGAGAGTGAAGGAGAAAAGAGAAGGGGTGAAAGAAAGAAAGTACCTCTTCAGTGAAAGAAAGTAAGAGAGAGGCAGAAGCCAGGCCCATGTAATTAGGTCTAAATGAGTTTTCCACTGACTCAGTGGGTCGTGGCAATGCAGTGCTTAGACAAAGATAGACTGGAGGTCAGGGAGTCATGGAGTCAGGGAGACGGAGCATGCTGTGGTCATATGAAGAGAGGAGGTGCAGGTACTGATGCTGACCTCCTCTGGTCAAGGTTGTTCAGGAGGGATGCTCACTTACAGTGTTATTACTTTTTTAACTTAACAGCTACACAAAGAACAATTTTGTACACCTACCTCACCATTTTCTGTGGCACTGCATTGGAGAAAAGCCTCCTGCAGTTCTCTGTTCTGCACACATACAGAGGTGATTTCACTTATTGTACCATATTAGACCTTTTCTCAGGTCTGTGCATGCTGTCATGTTGTCACCTTTTTATTTGACATTTGCACTAATGTCTGACCAGAACATATAAACCTGATCTGTAATAATCAGTTTGAATTCAAAATTCTCATAAAAGTGCAGCTGACCTTGTACTTTGATGTCTGTTTGGCTTTTATGCTACAGAGAGCTGAATGCATTACATGACCAAATGTATGTGGACACATAAATAAAGTCTTTAGACATTTATACATTATACCCAAATGTGGTAACTGACTACATTTATATAGTGCTTTTGTCCAAAGTGATTAACAGTTTTTTCTGCCATGCATTCACACACTCACATACTCATACACTGATGGCAGTAAGCTACCCTGCAAGGTGCTGGACTGACCATCAGGAGCAATGTGGGATTAGGTTTCTTGCCCAAGCACACTTGGACACTTGGACAGGAAGAGTGAGGGATTAAGCTACTATTCCTGTGATTAGTGTTGACCTGCTTTATGTCTTGAACCACAGCCGCCTCAGTGTGATTGTTGAACCTCTCATTCCAAAACCATGGGCTTTAATATGTTGCTATCAAAGCCTCCTGTCTTCTGGGAAGGCTTTTCACAAGCTTTTGGACCCTGGCAGAAGGGATTTAGTCCCAGTCACAGCAGCTGTTGTAAAGTCTGGCACTGATATTGGGTGATGAGGCCAGATCCACAGTCCAGAAAGTGTTTGATGGAGTTGTGATCAAGTCTCTTTGCAGGCCTATGAAGTTCTTGAACACCAAACTCCAATTATATAAATCTCTTTTCCTTCCCCTGAGTGCAGTCATTTCAGTATTCCCACACTGGGACTAAAGTCTATGACCAATTTTCCTAGTTTCATACAGGCTTTTAGTATGAACACACAGGATAAGAGGTATAGGTCCTAGCTGCTATAAGAGCAGTTGTGTGTATCTATGTGTATGTGATCTGATAATTATACATATAATATGGATAATTGTTGCATTGCTCATGAGGTTCATCTCACAGGAGCAAGGAACATAGAGTGCTGACATTACTGCTGTTGGGTTACATCTATACATTTAGTGTAATTTCATTGTGACACTAATTATCTCAAGCCAAATAATTTTTTTAACCGAAAGATAGCAAGAAAATACCAAGAAAAGTACCAACAAAATGCCTCTCTTTGTTATACGGCACATTTGTTAGGCAGAATATTGACTTTAGTGGATAAAAAACATCTTAGTGCTGATTACCTGCTGCTCTTTTAATTGAGAAAATTGACTGATCCTTGGTCTTCTTTTTTTTTCAAAACGCAGTGGACAAACTAGAAAAAGGTACCGTTATTGTACTAAAAGCAAGTTGATTCTTGTAAAACATGCTCCATAGACTCATCATAAAATGTTAAATGACCATACTTGACAGCTTAGGCCTGGATGTATCACTGTTAAAGCCATCAAATAAACCACAACTAGTCCACTTCAATACCATTCAGCTGGTTTATGGTCCTAAATGGATGAAGTGACAGTGAAGCCCCCTAACCAACCAGCTATCCTCAAACCTGTGATGCTAATGGCACAGTCGTTCTGGCATTGTTGGTCTTTCTTCTTTTTTTTTGTTGCCACGAATCAATTGAAGAAGTGTAGTTCAAACGCATAATTTATTCTTATTGGTCACCTGTGAGTTCTACTTTACCCTAAAAAACCAGTTCAACCAACCACAGGCCATTAAGATGAACCAGCAGGAAGCACGTTGGTGGTCGCAATGACATCACCGTCACCCGCTCGTGACCTGCACTCAGGTCGGGTTCAAAAGGTCACCGGACAACAGCAGCGGTGAGAGACTGTACTGCAGTAAGTCAACACACTGTGTGGATGGGAATTGCCAGGCTTAGCTTTGCAAAATCTAGATATACTTTCTCACTTTTTATGATGTAGTTAATTTTCGAAGTGTAAGTCATGACAGGGAACCAACAAAGCACAACATCAGGGTCAGGGAACTGGGACACCTTAATGAAATTAAATGAATGTTATTAATCACACCTGTGTTTTTTTTCCTGCTATGAAACTGCATATGAAGTAATACACTGTGGTCACGCTACACTGTGCAATACTGGCACTGGTGGGCTGCAGTCATTAGCTCGAGGCCAGAAGCCGTAGATTAGGGAAATGAACTCCCTTGTATTATTGCTTAATGATACACAGATTATGAATGTGCTATTTTGTAATTATTAAACATGTTAAAACCCCTTACCAAGTAATAATTTCTCATTCATATTATCATGTTGATGCATTATGCAGGACTTAAAATCATCTAAACCATTTTGGGTATAAAAGAATGATGAAACAACATAAAATAAAAGGTAAACAGTCACTTTTTAGTATATTAATGTTTAAGGGGATCATAAATCAGACCAAAAGAGGCTGCTGATGCATTTCAGCCATTGAAGGACCTCCTAAACTTGTTAACTTGTAGTATTTTGTGATGATCTCTGTCAAAAAGCATCTTGACCTTATTCTAAACCCTTGCAACATTGTCTTTACAGTGTTATAGGCTTCCTTTTCCTCCTCTTTACACACATGGTGAGAGGTGTTCCTCTCTAAACAAACTTTTTTCCCCTATTTTTCCATGCAATATGATTCATGCAAGTGTTGATGTGTGTGTCTTAATGTGTCCATCTGTGCATCTTGCTGTTTTTCAGTATGTAAAATCTATATATATACGCTGAATGTTTTCACCTCTTATCTCGTTACTATTCTTGGCGATTTGATACTGTAGCGCGCACACACATATTCACACCTTTCCTTTTTTATCCTCACACACACCTCCGCACCCCTATCATCCCTCCCCCTTCCTCCCCCTACATGTGCTACATGGCGGGGTGTGTGTGGGGTTATGAAAACAGTTAGGCTTAATAATTGATGTTCTGCATTTCAATCAATTTCACCACAGTGTTAGGCTAATTAAGGTTAGCTCCATCCTCCCAGGGGCTGGTGTGTGTGTGTGAGAAAGAGAGTGTGAGTGTGTGAGAGTGACAGTGTGTGTTTGTGTGTGTGTTAGTGTGTGTGTGTGTGTGTCTGTGTGTGTGTGTGTGTGTGTTTGCCTGCTCCCGAGGGCTCCACGCTCCATTTTATATCTCACAATACATGGGAATTCTCTATTTCAGGAACAAGAGATGAGAGATAGTCTCTTTCTTTCTCCTTACTCTCTCTCTCTCTCTCTCTCTCTCTCTCTCTCTCTCTCTCTCTCTCTCTCTCTCTCTTTCCTCTAGCTCTCTCTCCCTCATTCTCTCTCTCTCTTTCTTTCTCGTTCTGTTCCTCCCCTCTTGCTCTCTCTCTCTCTCTCTCTCTCTCTCTCTCTCTCTCTCTCTCCCTCTCTCTCCCCAGGCAGGATCCTAAATGCAATTAACACAGCCGCTTTACTGCCTGCTAATTATTAACACACACACACACACACACTCTCACACACACACACATGCATGCACACCCACCACACACACACATAGATACAGTACATACACACACACACAGAGCGGAAATGATTATTTTATGCTGGACTAATTTAAAGTTCATTGACGATTGTTTTAATTAATTAAATAAGAAAAGTACACACTTTAAAAAAAACGTAAGGCTGCCAAGCGGGCACTGCAGGCATTTGCATATGAAGGTAATAATTATCCTCTGTGTGTGTGTGTGTGTGTGTGTGTGTGTGTGTGTGTGTGTGTGTTGGCTTACCTACAACATAATTTTTGTGTGTGTATGTGTGTGTATCTGTCTGTACGCATAGTTCACCCAGTCATACAACCTAAAGGTGTGTAAGTGTAAGTCTGTGTGTGTGTGTGTGTGTGTGTGTGTGTGTGTGTGTGTGTGTGTGTGTGTGTGTGTTGTGAGTCTTTAAACCCTCTCTGCCAGTATTTAACATTAACAGGAATAACTAAGGAGTCCAATTAGGAAGCAGAGACGGCTTTATATGCAGCAAATTTGTTTCTATTATTAAATAGTCGTGGGTGGGCCGTGCTACCCACAGGAGGCTGAACCCTGCCTGCCTAGATCACTTTAATTTGTTTCTGTATCAGTGATATATTTGCTAAATGCCAAGTATAAATAGTTACATACACACTGTGTTTAGAGGTGCTGGATCTACCTCGGCACAGACCCTAAACTCCACTGCCTTACACTGGTGAAGATCTACAGTTGGTTTCCTTTTGAACAATTCATGTGCTTAATGTATTTTTTTGAAGTTTTTCAATGAAGTAGTTTCAGGCTGATGAAGATATTGGCAAGAATGGAACATCGCAATATTAAATTAATTCTTTTATGTCTTTTGGCTATATGACCGCTCTTAAATCCTTTTTTTTTTCAGTATTTGATTTAGAAATAATTAATACAAACATTCCAGAGTAGCCCATGATGCCCACCAAGCACTCAAATCAGTGTTCATCACATGCAAATGATAAATAATGTTTATATGTTGGTAAGTAAACCAACCTAATTTACTGTGTTGTAAAACTAGTAAACTGTAGTACGGTTTTAGCTTGAGTTACAGGTAGATGAACTCTATTCTGAGACTAAAAAACTTGAGTGTGTAGTATGTATAGACTGTTCAAAAATGACCAGTGATGATCTTTTTGCATTTTTGTCTACTTTCAATGCAGATTTTTCCAAAACACAAGGTTATTTCTACAAATTTGTGATACTTTTTTGTTTTAGAATGTGCTGAATATATAAACCATAAATTGTATATTATTTAAATAAAAGCAAATACTCCATCAAAATGATTAGTGTTCATCAGCTGTTGGTTCAGCTAAATGTACTATTGGCTGTTATTTATTTAGTGTGCACTTGTGCTTACAACACTATCTCCTTGCAAAATTAAACCTCTTTTCTTTTGAATCTCTTCCCTTTTTCTAGATTTCTCTATCCATCTTGACAGCAGTGTTAGTAACTACAGTGTCAGTGAAGTGGATGTGGAGAAACACCGAACAAAGAGACCTACACAGAGGTAAGAAGACGGCGATGTAAGATGATTGGATGTGTACTGTGAAGAATTGATCTAGTGCTGTTCTCGTGTTTGAAGAGCGGCACAGAACACATGTGTGCCCTCAACTAACTGGACACCAGGTGTGTTTGTTTAATAACGTCAAAGGAATAGGAAAAAAAGGCCAAACCAAACAGAAGGAGACACAAAGACTGTAATATAACTAAAAGATGAAAGAGAGCGAATGAACAGCGAAAGACGACATATCAACGTGCGCGCGCTCCCCTGCGGTGGCCTCAGGTGTTAAAGTACACTCCCATTACACTTGGAGTTGTCAGACACAAGGCTGGAGACACTGAGCCACTGTCCATCCACCTCCCGACCTCCTCTTCCTGTTCATCTCATCTCATGCTCTTTCATTAACCTCTTTTGTATTCTCTTTTTTTGATCTGCTCTCAGTTTCCCGTGTTTCTTTTTGCAGTCCATCTCTCCTATTTGATATATTCATGATAAGTAATTGGAATTAATTCTGTATTAGTTTGTTGATGCTGTAGTTTAGCTGTATTTTTAATCATCTCTAACCGTCGTCTTTGAGTTAAACTGATGCCCACATGAGAACTCTGTGCATGTTACTCAAGCAATTTTTCCACATTCACTCAGGGAAAAATGTGTAGAGACATCAGGCAGAAATACCAGTTTTTGAAGCCCACTTTACCAAAAAGTAGCAGAATGTGCAACACAGGTGAGACACGTTTTGGTTTGTGGCATAACTTACTTGTATTGCATTGTTAACACTTTACATTAACACTGACAGCTGCAGTTCACAAACACTCTCTGTGGACAGTTGAGCATTCTGGGATATGTAGGAATCACCCATAGCTCTGACAGACAGTTAGTGGTTTAAAACAAAAACCATAAAGCAGACATCACTGCTAAAGTCACACACTTGTCACTGTTCTTTATGATGAAACAAGCTGTGGAAGAATATTCCAATGGCTGTACTTCATTTGCAAAGATGTAAAACCCATGCAGAGCGATAACTGAGACAGATAAAAGGCAATTAAGGCAATGGCTTTAACTACCCTGGAGTTCTGAACTGCATTTAAACTATATTCTGTTGAAATTGTGATTTCAGTATTCAATATTAAAAATATATCATTATAATGAATTTGATAATACGCCATGCCACTGATGGAATGAAAGAATGAAATATGGTACTTGAGCTAAATAACAGTAATGACTTAAAAACATCAAATTCAATCATTTTTAATTCATCTCCATTTATCAGTGGTTATTATTTTCTTATGTTTTTATTTCCAAAGTTTGTACAAAATCTGCATAAACATACAGATCGAGGTTGTGTCTTCCTTTAGTCTCCTTCTTTCTAATTCCTGTCTTTGTCACTTTCACTCTTTCTCCCTTCCTTCTTCTCTGTTTTTACAGTTTCCCTTTCATATCACCTTTACCTTGTATATATTTCCATTTTATTCACTTCTTATTTTATCATTTTAGCTGTCACTAAACACAGAGGCGCTGCAGCAGGGCAGAAGGAAGACAGAGGGGGTCCAGGGGTGGGGGTAAGACCTCAGGCCTCAGGGCACAGAGCCATATTGTGGGGTTATGGTCTGTGTGTGTGTGTGTGTCTGTGTGTTCTTTTTGTTCCTCTATTGTTCTCCTCTATCCTGACCACCGTTGTGTGTGTGTGTGTGTGTGTGTGTGTGTGTGTGTGTGTGTGTGTGTGTGTGTGTGTGTGTGTGTGTGTGTGTGTGTGTGTGTGTGTGTGTGTTCGAATGAATGCATGAATATGTGACAGAGTGTCACATACGGGGGTGTATTTGTGCACATGCTTGTGTGCATTTATGTGAATGAATGAATGTTTGTGGCTGTGTGTGTGTGTGTGTGTGTGTGTGTGTGTGTGTGTGTGTGTGTGTGTGTGTGTGTGTGTGTGTGTGTGTGTGTGTGTGTGTGTGTGAATAGAGGCCCCTGGCCAGGCCATACGTTATTGATGCTCCCGCCTCAGGGTACGTCGGGGGAAATGGATGTGTGAGTGTGTGTGGGAGTGTGCTAGTGTGTGTGTCTCTGTGTGTTTGTGTGTTTGTGTGTTTGTGTGTGTGTGTGTGTGTGTGTGTGTGTGTGTGTGTGTGTGTGTGTGTGTGTGTGTGTACGGGGGGTCACGTTGTGTCGTCAAACGGCGGCTGGTGAAAGATGGCCAGCGCTGATATGATCAGTCATCTGTTGATCAAGATGTACTGCTGCCGCCTCGTTGTAGTTTCTCACTTTGAATTTCACTGTTAACTCGCTCTCTCTTTCACTTCTCTCTGTCTTTGTCTCTCCCTCTCTCTCTCTCCCTGGCTCTGTTTTCGGTTTGTCTCCGAATTCCTCTTCCACTGCTTTTTTCCCTCTTTTTTTCTCCCCATCTGTTCATTTTCAATGGATGTTGTTTGTTATTACATTCTTTTGTTTTTTTCAAAGCTATATTAAAAAAAAGAAATAATGTTCAAATAAATGATAAAACATGCAAAAGAAATAAACCAGCCAAGCACTGTAACAAGATACTCCTCATAACAAGAAAATGAAGAAGGCCAAAAGTTAAAAAAAATGACAATACTATAAAGAAAAATGTTTTTTATTCTTCTTTTTCTCCCCTCATCCCTCTCTGTCTTCTCTCCACGCTTATTTCTATTCTTTTTCTCTACTTTTTTCCTGTATCTGATTTGCTATTTGTTTTTCTCTAAAGTCTACTTTGATTTCTTTCTTTCTTTCTTTCTTTCTTTCTTTCTTTCTTTCTTTCTTTCTTTCTTTCTTTCTTTCTTTCTTTCTTTCTTTCTTTCTTTCTTTCTTTCTGTTTCCCTCTCTCTGGTTTTGTACCCTCTGTCACTCACTGTAACACAGTCTGGGTATTGTTCTGTGTGTCTGATGTGACTTTGTGGTTTGACAGTATTGATGTCCATGTGCACTGTGCGTCTGTGTGTCTTTATACTCGGCAGTTTTTTTCCCTCTCTCACGTCGCTCAATATTGTTTCCTCTGTCGTTTCTCTCTCTCTACTCTCTACTCTCGTGCCTCTGTCTCTTTCACCCTAGTCTTTCTCTTCCTTTCATTAAAGTGTCATGTTACATGGACACACACACAAAGACACACAGTCAGGAAACAGTAAGACACAATCACACTTACATACTCAGTAACTGGTGCAGATGTTCATATGCACATACACATGGTCAGACAGTGAGAACACAAAGACATACAAGAGAGACACACACACACACACACACACACACGCACAAACACACACACACACACACACACACACACACACACACACATTGTGATAAGTACGTAATGTGCTTTAGAATATGTGGTTAAGTGTAATACTGCAGTCTAAAGTGCTCTTCTCTGCGGTGAATAGCTAATGGGCTTCAGAGAGTTTGGTTTTTTTAACCTTACGGCACTGTTGTTTTCTGTGGTTAAAAGATAATGGGGTTTTGCTATGTGGTTAAGAGCTATGTGTGTGTGTTTGCGTGTGTGTGTGTGTGTGTGTGTGTGTGTTCGTGTGTTATGTGCAAAGAGTCTAGTGCCAGCAGTGATTTCATTTGAACTGCAGAAATTAGAGTACATACCTAAAGGCAAATTAATCCATTCATAAAGTGGACTTGTTTAGTTAATACATGAAGTGTAATTAAGCTTTTCACGCACAAAATCAAAGTCACTCAAGTTTCTTTCTGGTGTTTTACAGTTTATTGAAAGAATATAAGTTGGTCAGTCAGCTTTGTTAATGTGAGTTACATGATGTTGAGCATCTGGAAAACAAACCCCCTGTCTCGTTTTGAAAAGGGAGTTGTTTGATTTGATGTAACCTTTAAGAGGCAGCCGGGTGGTTTATTGGTTAGCATCGTCGTTGGTCCTGGCTTTTATCCCTGCTGCATCAGACCTGCTCTCCTCCTCCCCTAAATAATTGTTTTTGTCTATCTATGTGTTTGGTACTCTGGCTATGGTCTGTTGCTCACACTTTTACAATCTCTTTTTGTCTGTGTTTTAACATGTTCTAATAAATGTCTTATCTTCTATACTGTAAGCACTTGTGGATTGTGCTAATTTTCGTTCTAAACTGAATTTGTTTGAGAGCTCAATCTGATGTGGTACAACTGAATATTATAGTTAAAATGTTTGTTCAGTTTTGAGTCATTGCATTCAGTTTGGAGTTTTCCTTAAAAAGTGCATATTAAAAATTTAATATTGGTTGTGCCTGTGTAACTATGGATAATGGATATGTAGATACATTATGTTATTCATCAGCATGAATGGTCAGTTCATATTTACACATAACCATTACACTGTGTGTATACAGTATACGCTTTCACGTCTATGTCTTCTTAAATCACTCAGCATTACGTTGTTTTTTTCTGTGGGAAAAAAAAGATAATGTCTTTACAATGTGTGGTTAGAGTCGAGACCAACACAGTTCAGCGCACACTGACCTCAGCTGATGCATAATGTAACAGCACTGACCACACTGATGTATTAGTGGACTAAATGAGCGTATTAATGGGGCTCAGTGCAGGGAGGGAGGGAACCACTAAGAGGCCTGAAAAGTGCTTTATGTGAAGGTGTGGAACAGTGATTGGTTATGATTGTGTGTGTGTGTGTGTGTGTGTGTGTGTGTGTGTGTGAGTTTGATAAAAATCTGTGCTTGTGAAGGCTAAATGTCTGTATCCATCACTTGTGAGGACATTTTTGAGAAATCCCCAAGTCAACATGACTTTAAATGGAAGTTACTGAAGTGCTGAATCATATTGCAGGTATTGTGCATCATCTGTCAGAGACGCGATACCTGATTTGACATCACTAATTAGTGTATATGTTACAGTAGCTCAGTGTTAATTTGGTTTTATGGTTGATTATTTTATTTTAGTGTCTTAATGTTTTTGTTTTTTTAGCTTTTATGGCCTTTATTAAGACATTAATTTTAAGGTTAAAACTGTATATTTGGTAGATATTTTGGGCATTATTACAGATTGAATGACAACAAAAACAGCTGAAGGATTTTCAATTACTTACTTAGTTTGTTCTTTCTTTAATTAATTTAAAGAAAGAACAGTCAAAAAGTCAAAAAGAAATATTGGACTGAACTATACTGGATATCATTTTTAATCCATGATTTTTTCCAGGTTAATGTATGGGTTAATTGTATGTGATATACAGAAATATACAAAGCGGTCAGTATGCTAAATGGGCATGAAGGCAGACAAAAGTAAACCTTAAAAAATCTTTTTGACTGTTGGTATTTTTTGTTGAGTTTTTTCTTTTTTTTCCTTTTGGTTTATTCCATCAATATGCCATTTGACATTGTGAAATTCATCATCCATAACTTGTGTTGGAGTCACATAACAGAAAACAGCGAGTGTTGATACAGTAATGAAGTGGCAAAAAGTAGTTGGAGGCTTTGATTTTGTTTTGGTGCATGGGATTGTGTTAGTTTGTGTATGTGTGTGTGTGTGTGTGTGTGTTTGTGTGTGTGTGTGTGTGTGTGTGTGTGTGTGTGTGTGTGTGTGTGTGTGTGTGTGTGTGTGTGTGTGTGTGTGTGTGTGTGCTATTATACTGACATGTCTGTCTGCTTCATGTCATTGTAGTCTAACATTTTTCCCTTGGACAAGTAACATTATCTACAACTCTTTCCACCCCCATATTAAACCGGTTCTTAAATATCTTCTCCGGCTCCCAGTACAGCACAGAATCAACTTCAAAATTCTGCAGATGGTCTCCCCAGTATATTACTGCACTACTCTCTGACTACAGTCCATCACAACCCTCATGTCAGCTGGTAGTTGTCTAACTGTACTCAGAATAAGATTCAGGTCTTCAAAAAGAAGCTACACAACCAGATGAGCTGAGATCAGTCAGAAAACGTCAAACCTTCCACCAATTTCTTACTCGAGTGTGTGTGGCTGGACAATTTGATTTGATTTTTCTTATTTTTGTGAATATAAATGAATTAAAACAATTGTATCATGCTGATCAATGCTCAGTGTTTAACACCTTGAACTGCCATTGCGCATGAAAGGTGCTGTACAAATAAAATTGACTTGACTTAACTTCTTACCTTCCCTCATCCCCCATTTTCTTATTCATTCAACCTTTATCCCATTTTCTTCAGTCCTCCCTTCTTCCTTCAGTTCTTCAGTGTCTACCCCTGAGTTGTAAACAACTGTCATATCTGGACTTCTTAAATAGCCTTCACAGTTGCACGCACACACGCACACACACACACACACACACACACACACACACACACACACACACACACACACACACACACACACACACACACACACACACACACACACACACACACACACAAGCATATCTCATCAATGTTTCAAAGGGAGGGCTAAATATCAGCTAGCTATGCCCCCATACCCAGACCTCACTTATTTACATCCGGCTGCCCCTGCGCCATTGAAACCTCAACAGCAACATCAATGATTCATCAGCCAATGTTTTAGCAAAATGCATGCCTCTGTCGATACAGAGGAAGAGGAGAGAAGGGAAAGAGGAGGAGGAGGAGGGAATGGATGAGAGGAAGGAAATAAGGTGAGGAGGCGAGGAGGAGGAGAGAAAATAATAAAATGGGAGATGAGAAAGGATGGGAATGGCACAGAGAGATAGGAGCTAAATGATGATGGAATGAAAAGAAAAGAGAGGGAAGTGAGGAGGAGAAAGAAAGGGGCGAAGGAAGAGAAGAAGTAAAGGGAAAGGGGGAGAGATAATGAGAGGATGAAGTGGAAATAAAGATTGAAAGAAAGGGGAGAAAGTGTTGAGGAGGAAAAGGAACAGGGAGGATCATTAAACAATGAGAAGAAGAGTAGATGGAAAAAAGGATATGGGAGGAAAGAAGAGAGTAAGGAAAGGGACAGGAAGGGTCAATGAAAGGGGAGGTGTTATGGAATGGGAAAAGAAAAGAGAAAATGGAAATAAGGAGTCATTAAAGGGTCAAAATGAGAAAAAAGAAAAGACAAAGGGGAGTGATAAACATTTGTAATTGGGGAGAAACCTACAAACGACAGGAGAAGAAAAATGAAGAGAGTTGGAAGGTGGGCGAGGGGGGAGGGAGTGAGAAAAGATATAAGTAGCAGAGATGATGGAGGGAAAGACAAGATGGACAGGGTAGAGTGAGAAAATCTGGAAAAAAGTTAGGCTGAAGTAGTGGAGAATAATGGATGAATGAGGGAGGAAAATGGGAGCGAGGGAAGAGACTGAATAGCACAATGAAAGCAGAGATATCATTGCATCTTCCTCCTCCTCATCCTCTGGCCTTTTCCTCTGCTTTTCTTTCTTTTCAGTGTCCAACACTTGATCCCTCTTTCATGGATGAAACATGGTCTTTTTTTCTTTCATCTTATTTTAGTCAGAAATCAATGAGATTCTGCAGACACACACAGACACACTAGTCTGATATGTCTTTTACTCTTTAGATATCAGTAGAATCTGACCCGGCTTTGGGGCTTTAAAGGAGTTCACGGACATTTACACATTGATTTTAAAAATGTACCTGCGTTTTGAGATTGCGGTATGTGTGGTTTTGTGGTGTAAAGTTACAGTAGACACAAGACGGAAAGAGACTAAAGCTGAATGAGCATGAAGAACCTCACTAGTATGCAGGAAAACACAGTGACCATTTATCTTTGATGATATCTCTACTCCACCTCTTTCTTATTTATTTTTGATCCTTTATACAGAAACAAGTGGTATTATGGACACATAGAGAGATTAATAACACTTTCATAAGAGATGTGCAAACTTTTTTCAACTTTTAAGAGTTTATTTATAGCTGCAGCACTTTGTCAATTGCAGATGTTCTCATTTTGTTAATACATCCAATAAATGTTAGATATTACTGTGACAATGATAAACAGTTGAACTGAATTGATTAATTTCAGCACTAAATCAGTTGCGTGTAATTTTGGAAGATGTGCACAAGTTAATTTTTATGTATAGTCGTATCAAAAAATGGGTTTCATTTGAAAATATCAGTTCAAAAGAGTTTTTTTCCTAAAACATATCATGTTAAGTTAATTTGATTACTTTACTAATTGATTAATTTGGTGAATAACTTTCAATCATTCTGTGGTTACATGATCAAAATGATGCCATCATAAAAAAAATGTTTTCCCAATTAGCTTTTGGTTACAATTTGCCTGTACCCATAATAATAGAATATTGTTTTACTATGAATTATACTTTTTAATCAAATGTCTTAATATCATCATGGTTATGTGATCAAATGATCTACTCGTACGGAAGAAAAAGACATGATCATCAGCCGCAAGAGGAAAAAAAACAGGACAAAAGAAAAATACAGAGAGACAGAAAGAAGCATAGGAAGACAGAGGGGTAGCTGGCCTTGACATTGAGGAAGAGTTGTTTCAAGGTAACAAGGACGAGACGCTGCTGCTGCTGTGTTTCTCCCTCTCTCTCAATCTCTGTCTCTCTTTCTCTGTCTCTCTTTTTCTGTCATTTGGCGCCCAGGGTGAAATTATGATAATAAGAGAAAGGAAAAGCTATTACTGTGGCTGCTCTCTCATTATGTAAATGATATTAAACAGGCCCTCTGTGTGTGCGTATGTGTGTGTGTGTGTTTCTGGTGTGTACGCAAGCCTGATCAGCTGAGCAGCCAGGTGCACGAGCATGCATACATGTCTGTGCTCTCTCTGTGTGTGAGCATGCATATGTGTGTGTGTGTGTTTGTTTGGCTGTTAGCTTCTGTGTGGGCATGTTGAAAATGTCCTTCTCCCAATGTGTGTGTGTGTGTGTGTGTGTTTGTGTGTGTGTGTGTGTGTGTGTGTGTGTGTGTGTGTGTCTGTCTGTGTCTGTGTGCGTGTGCGTGTGTATATGTCCTGGGGCTATGGGTGCTAATCTCCACACAGTGATTACAAGGTGTCAAACTCCCCCACATTGATTATGACATGTTAATTACACGCCATGTTTCCACCTGCTCTGATCACACAAAACACACATTAAAAGGTGCACTGTGCATTGCCAGCAAGAGGAACTGTGCACATGCCATGATGACTGTGCAATGTCTAAGCCTGTGTGTGTGTGTGTGTGTGTGTGTGTGTGTGTGTGTGTGTGTGTGTGTGTGTGTGTGTGTGTGTGTGTGTGTGTGTGTGTTTGAATGTTAAGACAAAGCTGCAAACAACTAGTAGTCACTGTGATGTCTCAGATGTCATAATTACTGCAGTTTGTGTCAACTGTTTTTATCTATGGACAAATGACGTCAGCCATAACCCACAGATGCATCATTACTTTTCTAATATTAATTTGTATCTAAAATCAATTTGAATCATCCTCTTAACAATTCTAACAATTTCTCTGCACACAGTTAGAGGTTACTAGACTTTCACCTGACCATTTATACATGTACAATTTGAAGATATCTAAACTTTGCTTGAGGAAATAGCGTGGAGTCATTAAAATCAAAATGGTTTACCCTCATGGAAATATGACTACTTTGTTTCCACTAAAACTAAAATATTTTCTCTTTCAAATTTTAAACTTTCTGAAGCACAAATAAAATAAAGTGTAACTCCACAGAGGCAACCTGTTTTTCTTATGCATCTTATTCTTGCATTCTTTTGGGATTAGATAATAAAGAAAAACATAGGTAATCATGTGCAAACAGCTCTTGAAATTTTTTATTTTATATATTATAAGCACGTTCACATTATTGAGCCAGTAATAAAAGGCAGAATTGTGTTGATAATCAATAGTCATTGTTTCAGCTGATTTCACATACAGTAAATTGCCTTTAATCAAATCACACTGGGAGCGACTCTGAGAAACTAATTACAATGTTCTTTATGTGATTATGAAAATTTCTGACAAATATTGACAATCTGCTCAACCTCTCCTCTCTTTACGCTCTCGCTCTTTTTCTCTGTCATTTGTGTGCTTGCATTGCATGTGCACTTTAAGATGTTGCTACTTGTATGTGTGTGTATGTATGTGTGTGTTTGCTTTGTGGTCTGTCCGGCTCTACTCCATTGCTCGTTCATATGCTTCATACCACACCTCCTCGGGGGTTTATAAATATTGATCGTTACAAAGGATGGATAGATGCTTGATAGCCTGTCTCGGCCCTGGAAATACAGACACACACACACACACACACACACACACACACACACACACACACACACACACACACACACACACACACACACACACACACACACACACACACACACACACTTCTAAATCCCTCTTTCCAGTCCAAGTAGCCATAGCCCAACACAATCTCTACAATGCATTCCTTTTTTTCTAAAGGAAAATGCATGAAATACACCACCATAAACAGGTTTTTGTTTTTATTTAGCTGCTGTTTGTACAGTATCCTAACTCAGCAAACACACCAAATAAAGCATTTTTACATTTTATATGGATAGCTAATGTTTTTATTCAGAGCTCACTAACTTGCTCAAGGTATTTTTTAAGGGTTTGTTACTAAAAATGTATTTCCAGATTGAGACAAAAAGCATTTAAAAATGATGATGAATGTTTGTTAATTATGAACATTCTGGTCAATAATTAAAATTTGACTTTCAGGAAAATCATATTTTTTAAATTGATGTTGTATAATAACTGTATGAAGTACATAAGTAAGCTCTATGAAAACAAAGGTAGTTAATGGTAGTTTGTAACCATTTGTAGATCACATTAGTTTACTAATGACAGTTTAGTAATGTTTTACTAATGAGTTGGGTTGTGTTCCCTCTAAGTGCCTGATCCAGCTTTTTATATATAACTGACAGGATTAATGTAGTGTATTAGGGATGCGGTACATGTAGGCCTGACATGAGGGTATATTGTGTTTGGCTCATCCATCACATGCTGCATTTGAGCATATACTGTGTTTCGTGAATCAGAAAGTGTCTGAATGAAGAGCTTTGTTCCAACAGTAAAAGGAAATGATCAAAAAGCATGTCAAAGCTACATTTTTAGAATGAGCAACAGCCAAAAGTAAAACTGGTTGTTGTCAAAAGTTGATCAAAGTGATCCCAAATCATCCAAATCTGGGAATTGCAAAATCCTAACAATATAAAGCTCCTTGAAGCACACAAGCACTAAGAGAGTATTGTGTGAAATCTTTTAGATGCATCATAAATCCATTAATATACCAGCTGCACTGCACTTTCTCAAGACCAGCATTTCAAAGACAGCCTGAGAGAGTGCAGTGGGAACACTTGAGATGAATTACATTTTATATTTCTGCCAATAATTTTATATTCTCACACTGGCGAGAGAATGACATCCAGGATTTGA
>NC_084984.1:19776429-19823929 GCF_963691925.1 Scomber scombrus
ACTTTCACTTGCTTCTCGGGTACGGGCCAGACAGGTGATATACACACCAGAAAACACATCACCTGAGCCACCACAGGTACACACTATTACCTTCCACTCTGTTACCCTACCTTCACATAGTGTAACCTGTCTTAATTACCTCAGCGTACACAGACATATTGAGAGCTCAGATGACGATTACCTACGCTGTGTTACACGTTTTAATTTGCAGGCTAGTTGTCATCTGTGAATTTGAGAAGCTTATTATGGTCAGTTTTCTAAGCAGGGAAGCAACATACTGTGTGATAAAGTCCATTAGTGACTTGCTAAAAAAACACACTTTAAGTTATAGTCAGTCATAACTCCAACAAGCATATGTCTCAAGCTTTATTCCACTCTGTGACAGCTGCCCGCAGAGTAAAAACAACCAAAAATGTCAAGGCGTCCCTTTTTAACAACCCTGGCACATTTATTGTGACATACCCACTAGGAAATGCAACTAATGCCATCAAGGTCTAATTATGAGCCAGCTCTGACTGCGCTCCGGGCGCCATCCATCATACTCTGTGCTGATACTGTCTCTGCCCATATACACACTTGTAATCACGCTCTGTCTCAGGTGCCATTTGTCATCCTCTATGGGTGGCTGGGTTTGTACTAATCACTACTATTACAACCATATCAGCACACCTAAGCAGTCCCTGATGGGCTCATTCCGACTAGTGGCTCATTGTTTTTGCTTTTTTTTAACTGACTTTTCCCACCAGTATGTGTTGTGTTTTGAAAAGGAGCAGATTGGATTAAACTGATTTAGATTTTTTTTTTTCTGTTATTTCAGTAAAGCATTCATCCTAGCAGTAGGTGTCTTAGTTTTAAGTTTTATATTACAGTCCTATATATTCATGTCTTGGCAAGGAAAGTCAGATTGTGGACTTGTTTTGCCAGCTTACCTGAAGACAACAAACAGACTGATTTTGGGTTTCAGATGGAAATTCATGTGATCACAATTGCTCAAATACTAGGTGCAAGGTTGCTTTTTTAAAGAAACAATCCAACACTGACTGAAATACAGCAAATTAACGCAATAATGAATGCTGAATAAGTTTTCTCAATGATAGAAATTATCACTACTTCATCCCTGTCTCGCATGGGACCATATGAATAATGCTTATTAATTCAGCAAACATTAGCAGGTTTTAGGATGATTGAGAGTGGGAATATAGTCAATGTGTTGCAGAAGGGATGGCTTTTTCCTCTCCTTTTGTCTTTTCAATTCAATCCCCACAACTATCTCTTACACACCCCCTCTTTTCTCGCTTACTTGTCTTTTCCTCTGCTTCCTCCTCCCATCCGACCTCCTCTTTTCATTCATTGCTCCTACATGCCTCAGGCTGGTCCCTTGGTCTGATGGCTCCCAGCAGGAGGGAGGACTTAGGATGCAGGAACACATACAATGCCAAATAATATGCTGCTGTATTCACAGGACTGCTCTGGATAATGTAATTTACATCCAACGTTTCAATTACAAAAACAACCACATTTATGGAGGTTTTTTGACCTCAGCCATCAAAAAAGACCTGCATTGGATGGTCATTTAAAATTGGATGTGTTAAAATGACAATAACAATTCAACTTCTTTCAGCAATTGACAATATCAGCGTTTCAGAAAGGCTGGGGCTGACAGTTCCATGCTATTTAGCAGTAGGAGAATGATTCACAGGTCTTAAATGACCAGTGTGTAGAATTTAGTGGCATCTAATGGGATGGACTTGGCAGAAATATAATATAATATTTATAAGCATGTTTTAATTAGCGTATAATCCCATGACAATAACAATCGGTTGTGATTTGGTTATCTTAGAATGAGCCCTATATATCTACCTAGAGAGTGGGTCCACAGAGCCCACCATGTTGTACCAGTAGCTCAGAACAGACAAACCAAACCCTGGCTCTAGAGAGGGCCTTTCATGTTTTTTGCGAGTTTTGTGGCCACCATAGTTTCTCCTACATGTTTGGAAGGGGGTGGGGGGAAATTCAGTTGGTTGCAATCTGCAACCTCATCACTAGATGCCACTAGATCCTACACACTGGTTCTTTAAGATGAATTAATACAATAGTTTACGTACATGCCTCTGGTATATTTGAATGGACAAGCTCAAGTTGCCTCTATAGAAACTCTTCAAAGGCCCTCTGGGACATGTAGGAAACCACTAAGTGAAATAGAAAAAACATATACAATACTTAGCATCATGTCTGACGCTGGGTGTTACCTTTGTGCTACTGTCACAGCTGTAACACAGAGGGCAACAAACACAACCAAAATCAGACATGATGTTTTGCCTCTCTTGTTTTTTATTGTAAAATTAAAGTGTACTGCAGCTAAATTAGGGACATAACAAGTCAATGCCCAGTGCCATTTGAAGTGAACGTTACCATTAAGAAGTGTGAGTGTTTTTATAATTAACTTTAGTTTATAAAGCAAAGACATCAAATAATGTCTCCAACCAGAGTTAAATTGATTTGTTGACCCACCCAGGTGGTCTAAATCAAACTACAACATGAACTGTTTGGTGGTTTATGTTATAGTAAAATATGACGTATTGATAACTTTTCAGTGGTGGAGGTGAAGCAAGTTAGCAGCGTAAGTGCACTGACTGCCCGTGTGTATTTATTATACACAGTATTTGTGATTGAACCAGTGGAACGATAAATGACTCAAATATAAAATGAACAGGAGCACAAAGACCATTTGTGTGTTTATCTCATCTCTTCAGTCCCGAGCCTAGACTGCACTGCATTGTAAAGTAATAAAGCAGTGTGTAGTTTTCACAGAGAGCTGGTAATTATGGGAGCGCTGTGATGAGAAGGTTTTCTTTTCTCTAGATAGACAAGATTGGCCATTCATTACCAGCACTACATACACACACACACACAGACATAGACACACACACACACACACACACACACACACACACACACACACACACACACACACACACACACACACACACACACACACACCAGCTGCAGAGAGACAATGGAGTGCAGGCTGATTCAATCTGGGCTTGTACTTACAGACAACAATGAGATAATCAAGTAGAGGATTACACCGCACAGTGTATGGCTGTGTGTGTGTGTGTGTGTGTGTGTGTGTGTGTGTGTGTGTGTGTGTGTGTGTGTGTGTGTGTGTGTGTGTTTGTGTGTGTGTGTGTGTGTGTGTGTGTGTGTGTGTCTATAGTTGTATAACCTTTTCCTATTTTAAGCACAACATAATTCATGCCATTCTTGTAAAATTCCTGCGCCATACTGTAAGTTTCTGTTTGGTGCTGTTTATGTTATGAGAACTTGTTAGTTCATGCAATAAAGACAAACACGTGTGGCACTCACAGGGACAGAGCAGAGGGGAAACATAGAGGGAAAAAAGAAAATCTTTCTCTCACCATCATTGCTCTGTGCAAAAAAAACTGTACTTCACATTTCACTGGGGAAAGCTGGTTCAAGAAAATATCTGTGGAGTGAACTTAAGGGGAGAAAGACCAGTGAAGTAGGTGGGTGAAAGGAGGAGAAAATGGGAAGAGGAGACAGAAAAGGCATGTAATTTATAGTTGTCAGAGAAGCAGAATCTGCCATAGGATGGATCCTGTCTCTTTTTCTTTTCTTTCAGCAGTACTCTCTCTCTCTGCTTCTCAATTGATATGTGCTTGATTCCCAACAACCCCCTCTGGCGCCCACTGGGGAGCCTTTTTAGATTTTACGCTTGGATATATCTGTTTAACTCCCCGTTTACCCCTCTGACAACACAATGACACACACACACACACGCAAACACACATGTGCGGAGCTGCTGGCGGAGAGTGTGAGGGAGAGGGATGGTACCCCATGGTCCCCTGGGAATTGGATATAATACAATACAATAAAAGAAAGACAGAGGAGAGGAGGGGATTTTTTTATTGTGGTGTAAGACACCCTTCATCGATGTGTATATGTATGTGTGTATGCTGTTAAGTGGATCAACCACAGACTCAGCAGGGCTTACTTGTCAGCACATGTTTACAGGAGCTGAAGATGAGGAAAAGCCAGAAAGACTGGGGTAACTTGTGGATGAAACTCATTCTTCTTTGCTCATTTTTTCAATTTAAAAAATAAAGAAAAATTGTTCTCCAGTAATCTTGATCTGCTTTATTTTATCATATTCTAATCTGTTACTTAGGCTCATATATTCAGCGTCCTGAGGGGTGTGTGTGTGTGTGTCAGGGGTGGTGTTATGCTAATGAGTCTTTGGATGGTTAACACAGTGCCTCTGGGGAAGAGGGGAGGTGCAACTACATGAGCGTGACTGACGGCGAGCAGCATGACCGATAAATGAATGGAGTTTATCCACACCACTATTCCAATATTGTTTTCAATATTGTGACACAAACAGTGGCAACAACGGCAAATAGCAACAAAGAATGAGGATAACAAAGGGCCATCGAGGGTAAAATCAGAACAGATTTTACTTAGATGATAAAATTGATAATATTCATGGGAACCACAAAGAAAAATTAAATACAATAAAATATAAGAGCCTATTTGACAAAAGTGGCAGTTTTAAGAGTAAAAACACTAATGTACTTTTAAAGGGGATCCATCTCCACTTCAACTGCTGCATTTACCAAATCCTACACCATCCTCATCCTGGCTTTCTGAGAATAGTGTCCTAGCTTTGGCCCTCTTTTAGTCAATTATTCTTTATCATTCATTATTGCTTTTTTATTGGCCCCTTGTTCAGTCTTTAAAAAAATCTTTCCATCTTCCCTTCCCCATTCTTCACTCTTATATGACCCATGCACAGCTCTGAATTAGTTTGACAATTAATGCGTGAAAGATTTGATTAAAGAAATAACACTTAAATAATTTACAGCAGAAGATAATTAATCTATTACATTTTCATTATGTAATGCATTATTTATTTTTATAGTATACTTAATATATACTCTGCCAAAAATAAAGTGTAAAGTATAAATATTGTTTGGTAGCTTTTTATTACTCCGAAGCAAACAAGATGTCAGACCTAATTGATCTATAATGCCTTTTATTCTCCTAAAGCAGGTGAGACCGTAACAACATATCCATCGATTTCCCCCCTCATCTCCCTCATCCTCACCCTCTCTCTCCTGCCCTCCCCTCTCTTGAACCCTTGACCACGACCTCTAAAGGTCAGCGGTCAAGGTTTGGGGTCAGATCGGTGACACTGAAGAGTTGCAAGACCCGTCCGCCCTCTTTTTTTCTCCATTTAAGCAGGTGGAAAGAATGTGATTGCGGTGTTAGATTGATTGGTGGTGCATGCCAGAGACCCGCAGTATCTGTGCATGTTCGTGCATGAGTGTGTGTGTGTTTGTGTTGTCGCGGCAACAACAATGCATTTCAATAGGTCTAATGTGAAAGCTGTCAATACTGCTGATCCAAAACCACAACGCTTCATAGGAGGTTATTGCCCTTTGGCTGGTAGACAGCGTATATGTGTACAGAGTGGCGTGTGCGTGTGAACTTGTGTGTATGGATATGTTATATTCTGGTGTGTATGTGTATGTGTTCGTGTGTGTGTTAATTGACAGATGTTGGCTCTAACACATCAGCCAGAGGGAAGTAAAAGAACCACGTATTGATTGGTTCAGTCATGATTGTCAGCTGCCTCCTTTCCACATTTATTCTCATTTCATTCATTTATTTCTTCTTAGCTTTCTTTCTTTTGTGCTTTTTTTTAAGAGTTGCAGGTTTTAATATTTTACATCAGCATTCCCTGGACATTTCAGACCATAGCGAAGTTAAGTTGTTTAGTTTTACTCTAAATGTGTTTAACATTCACAGTGACAGAAGAACATTTTCCACCTCTGGGATATTCTAATGCTTCCGACTGCGCTCTAAAGACAGCTAAAGTTTTGTAGATTTAAAAGGAGATGAATTGTAATTTATTCTCAGTCATATATCCTGACTGTCAGCTTATTTGTTTTTGTCCACAGTTGAGGTTGCTGATTTCCAGTAGCCATTTATTTAATGTTTGTGTCATTACTTTGCCCCAGTTGTGTTTTTACCTTGATAAATTGTCCTTGTTGCTGCATTGTAATGGAGGGTTTCATAGTCACAGTTTGATTTAAAAAATCAGTTCTGTATATGACCGGGATATTACACAATTATTACTGGGCGATGTTGTCGTGTGTGTGTGTGTGTGTGTGTGTGTGTGTGTGTATATGTGTGTGTTTGTGTGCATGCGTGCGCATGTGCAATTGTGTTTGTTTTTTTTTTACTTGGCATGCATGTTTACATGTCTACAATAATTTTTGTTGTGCATGTATATGTGTTTTAAAATGAGGTGTTATTGAGCTCCTCTGACTGGAGAGTCCCTGTGGTGCCTCTTCCCACTGCTGGAGATCAAACAACACACTACACTACACTACACACAAACACACACATGCACAGATGTACACACGCACAAATCCCTCTGGTGATTATCAGATCCCCTCAGATCCTCTCGAAGCCTCAGACTGAAGTGGAATTCACTTTGCTTTTTATTTACTGGCCATGGAAGGCCTGACGAAAGGCATAGAAGGAGACTTAGTGCATGTACGCTCAAATACACATGCACACACGCACACACACACACTCACTCTCTTACACACATCAAGACTGCAACTGTTCTTAAAGAAATAAATATAAATTTCTTATTTTCTATTACAATTTTATTTATTTAAAATGAGTCATCAGTTTAAAGTTACTAAATAGTAATTTCCTGTTAATTACAGTATCACCTGACACATACACTGATTTTATATAGTTATGTTACTGGCCAATATTAGCCAGCCTATATATTGGTCAGGATCTATCCTGTGTAATCTTTCTTTAATTGTGGATTATAAATGAGTAAATGACCTCAGTATAATGAATTGTAGCTGGGGTGCAGCCTCTATAGTAAAGAATGACAGAAGTCTCTTTAATATGTGAGAGTGTGTACTCATAAATAGCTTATTATTTACGTGTGAAAATAGAGTCAGCTTTACAGTCCAAAAACCCATGTTGTTATGACTTGTATGTCATTTGCGTGTGTGTGTGTGTGTGTGGGTTTGCCATTTCACAGTATACTGGTGAACTGTATGAATACACTGTATGAACAACTTTGTGTGTGTTTCTGCATACAAGTTTATAAAACCTGTAATACTTGTAAAACAGTTGGATTTAAATTATATTACCCCTCTCTCTCTATCTCTCTCTCTCTCTCTCTCTCTCTCTCTCTCTCTCTCTATATATATATATATATATATATATATATATATATATATATATATATATATATATATATGTGTGTGTGTGTGTGTATGTGGATTCTTACTTGTACGTGTGTGTGTGTCTGTGTGTGTGTGTGTGTGTGTGTGTGTGTGTGTGTGTGTGTGTGTTTTTGCAGTCACCCATTCACATCCATGTGTGTCATTGAATGTGTCTCTAAGTGATCATATTTGTCCTCTGAATGTTGCTGAATCTAAACCAGGTCTATCTGAGTCCCCCACAGACAGGCAGGTATGGAGATATTATGGGATTTGTGCAGGTACGCTCCCCTCTCTCTCTCTCTGTATGTGTGTGTGTGTGTGTATGTGTATGTGTGTTCGTGCATGTATGTGTAGATATTATGGAGATCAGAAGCAGACTGGGAGCCTCCGAGGCTATTAGCTCATTTGTATTGTATTGAGACGAGGGTATGTACACATCTGCTGATGACACCAGAGAATTGAGAAGTGTGTGTGTATGTGTGTGTGTTTGATCTCAGACACACCTTCATTTTGTGTGAGCATGTTGGTGCGTATTCATACGTGCTTGTCCGTGAAAGACTCCAATATTATTATAATTTGACAGCTACGTTCTTGCAGGCAAATTGCTCAGCTGTGGTAAAACAGCTGATAAAAGTATATAAACATAATATGGCACACGACTTGTTTTTTTTGTTTTTTCATCGAGGAGCCAGGTTTGATGTATCAAGGGAGTTATTGCTATCAAAATGTAAAACATTTGAATATGTGAATTGTGAAATGAACAGCAAATATGTGAGGCACTTGTAACACGCAGCGGTGAAAAATAGGGAAACATTTCTCAAATCAGTCCATCAGTGCCCAAGTCTGCTACTGCTCATTTTGCATACAGGCCCCTTTTGTACTTGATCATATAAGTGCATCCTCTCGCCTGGGAGAATTAGCAGTAAATTTGTCGTCTGACATTTCATTACATTTTCTCAAGAAATTGGCTCCGTTGTGTCGTCTGGCAGGTCGAATCGAGTGGCTTATTTGAAACCCATTTTGAAATGCATTCCTCCCAAATACAGTGCCTCTTGATCAGTCTGTTTTTTTATTGCATTAGTATGAGCTGCATTGCACCAGCCAGACTTTTTCTTTTTTTCTTTTTTTTTATCTACTTTCTTTCTCCCTCTCTCTATCTCTGGCGACCCTGTAGATCTGGGTCAATTGATGAATACAAATGTCACCTAATGTCTCATCAACCAGACAAAAAAAAGCAGTAGAGCGAGCAAGAGGAGATGGAATAAAACAAAAAGCTTCTCCTTTTTCTGCCAACGTTCGCAGCTTTTAACCCACTTTGATTGATACGGCATCAGAAGTCACTCGATTAAACAGCATTTCACACTGCATAGATTCCTACTTAAAAGTCTCAAGACCTCTAAATTATTTATTGATGCCTGTTCCAATCTACATCTGGCTAAGAAGGACTGTGTGTGTGTGTCTGTGAGTGTGTGTGTGGGGAAGAAGGGTTCGGGGAGGGGTGGCCGGTGCTTCCACAGCGCCTAGAGGAACTCGTTTTCCATGTGCACTTGTTCACCTGCCCGTCTTCTCTAATGGGGCTCAGCAGGGAAGGATGAATAGGCCCGAAAGTGGCAACGCGATGGCGAAATTGCATCGTGGCAGCTCAGCGTGCGCAGGCCTTGGTCCTCTCAAGTAAAATCCCACTGCTGTCTTTTTTTTTTTCTTTTCCACCTCCCGCTATCACCTATAGGAGAAGAAAAACGAGGTAAGCGCACACAGGCAAACCTACAGTAATTCACAGACAAGCAAACAAGTAAGGAAAGAGGGGGGGGGGCACATACATTCACACAAGCGATCAAGTAAAGCACAGAGCCAGGTAAGTGAGGAGATATTGGGTAATATCCTCGGCAAGCAGCTCAAGAATCTTTTTAAAGTTCAGCGGCAAAAACAAAGCAGTTTCTTAGTCTGCTTCTCTCTTTCCCAGGAGTCCACTGTGTTAGCGGACAGGGGAAATATACAAGTCTGATTTAAGACATAGCTATTTGGAGGCATTTAAGCCTTCCAGTGTAGCAAAGTCGAAAGGTTCAATAGTGAAGTATTGGTGGAGAAGTGGTGGAGTGATGGAAATTTTGTGAAATGAGCGTTATTTCTTATAGGCCCAAAACACAGCGGACATGGAGCGCAACACTTCAGTGCCCACTTTATTCAGAGCTCCACGTTAAATGAAGTTGTGCACACAGCAGGCAGAGTTTTAGCATTTTACACTGCTAATTTGAATTTGTAAAAGTACACAAGATATAGACACAATTGATAACTTTCATTGACTTTTATCTCCTCAAATGAACACATGCATTCAATAAAAAAAACACTTTCTTTAATGTAGATGTAATCAGATAGAGATGGTCGCTGTAGACTGATGATCTGATCTAGATAATGATAATTATCACTTGCCTTTTGAAAATTGTTTAAATTCTAATTTAAAGAAAGTAATATAAATTTTGGAAATTTTCTGAAGTTACAGTAGCAGGTTTAAAACAGAGTTAAGCTGACATGATTAATATGGGTTTGCTAAAGTGTTGCCAACAAGATGCTTATGACCACGCTATTCATACCTGAACCTTGTTCTTCTTCTGTCTTCTGCGAGTCTGAATGTGCATGCGAGTGAATCACCGCCGGGATTGAAACCTCACTGTGACTTTGAGGGCTAAAACATTGGATGCAGATCCCCTTTGTTGGTTGGATGAAGTTAGAGGAAAAGTAGTGAGTTCATTTACTTTGTGTTGTGTGCAGAGAGCAGGAAGTGAGGGTGGGGGGCTTTAGCTCTGGAGGCTGGGTCCATGTTTCTCCCTCTACTGTTTATTGAGGGCCTGTCTCAGGGGCCAGGTATTGATTTCTGCCTGGATGAGATGGGATAGCCCTGGAAGACTGTGTGACGGATGGATAAGGTGCAACATAGGGATGTGGAGAGGTGTAGCTCTTGTCCCAATACAGAGGCTGGTTCAATTGTCTAGATATGTTAACTTTGCCTTGACCCTCACTCATTGCTTTCTGTTTAAGAAAAAAATATTGTGGATTTTAGTAGTTTAGTTAGTAGTTTTCTTTCTTGAAAAGTCACCCTGATAGAGGTTAACACTGAAACTCCAAGTTGTTTTTAAGTGTTTGATATAATTGATGAATAATGATTGGTGAATTTCATGTTGATGGACCAAGACACACATTTATTTTATCTCCCACACAACCATCATCCATAAGAGATCAATGACTTTGATTTTGTGGTTTGTCTTTCATTAAGAACAGCATGTTTAACAGTGAGGTTCTGTAACAGTTCTGTGAATCAGCCGGCACTGTACGGTAGCATCACTAAAGTCATTCAACAACTCTTGACAAGGTGCCCTTGAGCAAAAACATTTAAATCACTACAAGTAGAACTGCTTAGGAGACTGGACAGTTTTCTAAAAGACTTGCATTGCTGAAAAAGAGAATGCATGCTCCGCAGACCTTTCGAGGATAAATACAGAACATATAAGTAAATAAATAAATAAATAAATGAATTATACATACATTTATAAAGGCGCTAAGGGGAGAAGATGTTTTTATGTATTGCTGTCCAGACCAAACCACCAGGATTTGTGATATTGGGTTACACAAATAAAATTGACTTAGCTTGACGTTATACCCAAATGGACTTGTCTTTAGAAATCATGGATTGTTAAACTGTCTTGCGCTAACATGTGCTTTGTTAGGCTCCTTTCTCATATTTCTATTTCTTTTACTCTTTTTTCTTTCTTTTTGACTCCTCTTCGTTTTAGATAAACGGCCTGTGAGGTCGAGTCAAACTCAGAGTCTGTGTTTCATTTCAATTGGACACAAATTACACTTTTTTTGGGCCCTCTATCACAAGCACCCAGTCTTGACTCAAGCTGTGTCTCTATCAAGGTTGTATAGTTGATCGTTCCCTGGTTAAGTGCCCAGTGAAAGTCACAAAGCGCACACACACACCTCCCAGGCCCTCTGTCAACTTAACGGCTGCCGATCAATGGCAGGAGGTCAGCCTGGTGATAGAGAAGCTTGGAGCCGCATGTGCGTGTCTGTATATGTGCCTCTGTGCTCATTTGTGTGCTTCCATGTGTCTATGTGAGTGTTTATTTGTGTGCGTGTGTGTGTCCGTCTGATAGAGAGCAGGGCTTAGGACTGCCGAGCAATTGAAGGGGGGGGGGGGGGGGGTGAAAGAAGTGTCCAAGATTCATTTTTTTCTCATCTGGTACGGAGGGAGAGGACGGGAGGCCCGGTACGTTATTTTTCTTGGCTTTAGCCCTCACGGCTCTAAGTGGGTATTGATCAGGTGCCTTAATGCAAACCTGTCAAATTAATTTTGCAGGGAGAGAAGGCTGTGACTGCTGCAAGATTGCTTCAACATCAAAAGAGGGGGGGCGGACGGATGGATGGATAGAGGGATGGATGGATGGAGGGGGTAAAGGGATGTTAGAGGTGGGGAGTCTATGCATTTTAATCATCATCTAAATAGGAAGCAGTCTTTTTTTCTCCCTACTTCTTTTGTCACTCTTTCTTCCCCATGTGTTTACTTCTATATCCCTTTCTATTCCTGCTCCCCATCGTCTGCATTCTTTCTTTTTTTGCTTCGGTTTGAAATATAACATACATTAACACATTACACACAGATATGTAACAATAGGTCTTTTTCACAGCAGACTTTTGGACTTTTCAAAGCAGGAAAAGCACAGGTGTTACTGCGAACCTTAACAAAGACTCTGCTCTATTTTAGTGTCCCAGTTAGCCACCACAGTGTGACCAGGACCCTGAAACTGAAGTAGCTAAATGAAATATAGCCATCATTTGTTTCATTATTTACACCTGTGCTTTTTCCTACTTTGACATGTTCAAATGTCTTGAAATTGTCTGTGAAATAAAAGCACCTCAGATCTTTAGGCCAACAGGAAGCTGCAGTGACCCTAAAAGACCAAATATGCTTCAAGAGTGAACGCACAAATACACAAAAGCATCAGCATCTTCCTTCATAAGATCGATTGTATTTTGGACATGATCTTTTTGACACAGTATATAACACTCCAGTGGTGTTGTTTTACAATGCTGTTGTGAGTATAGGTCTCATCTCTGGTACTGCTACATCGTACCAGGCTAATCTCTGGCCCGCTCCTTTATCCCGACAGTTAGTTAACTGTCGGCCAGGGTCTTTTCACACCAGAGAGAATTAAAAAACAACCATAAGTAACTTTTACGATGAGGGATTCAAGGGATAGAGCGGTGTTACAGTAGGGTGAGCGGGTGAGTGCATCTGCATGTGATCTACAGCAGTGTGTTTTCTCCGACTCCCGCTTCTCTCTCTCTATTAGTTTATCAGAGAGCTGTAAGTTTTACACAGAATGCTGTCGCCCCTTTCCATCGACCCTCTCAGCCTTTTAGGTGTGCTTTACGACCCGTATAGTACAGAATGAAGACTCACACACTCCCCTCTCACACACGCACACACGCACACACACACACACACACACACACACACACACCACAAGTCTGTGAACATGGAAAAGTACAAGTGCAACAACGGCCAGTGTCTCAGATACACCGACTCATTAACACATATGCATCTACAGTCAGCCTACATCGATACTGGCGACTGTTGAAGGCTCCACCATGAACAAATCATTGTAATAACTTTCTCTCTGGAAACAGAGCACTTTGACAGAATTATAGCACTAAGTATCACGTTGATTCAGAATGATCTTTACTGTGGAGATTTTAAAATATATCATATTTTAGGTGACATTTTAACTATGTTTTAAATTCATGTGGATATTTGCACAGAAGTCTCTCTGAAGTCTTTCGTCATCCATCCAGCCCATGGTCTGGACCTTAAGTGTTGCCCCAAATCTATACCAGCTCTGTCACATTAGTGATGTGTAAAGTGGGAAATTAAAGTGCAGCTACTAGAGGTGTGACGATACACTCAGCTCACGTGACGAGACACAATATTGGGTTCACGAGATCGAGACGAGACGAGATTTTAACACTATCTTTAATAAAACTTCAATGAAGAAATATACTTTATGACTGTTCTTTTATTTGAAAGTCACAAAATGCAAAACAATGCAGGTGTACTTTGAAATGTTTTAACTAATCATCTTCAGTTCTACTTTGTAAGTATGAATTATCATATGCAGTATGCAATATGCAAGCACTGTAAAAGGTTTCCCCATAAAGATAGATAATTTTGGTATTTACGGAAGTATTGAGTACTCCTACTGCTGACTGTGAGATCTCCTCAACAGGTAGAAGCTGTAACAAGCTTAATGATCCACACGTGACATTATAAAAAGAAGACATGATGTGCAAATGAGCGATAGCAAACCGATGGTCTTTTTTTTCTTTTTTTCTGGTGCGCACCCTTAATACTGCTTTGCGGGACAACACTCACCTCCACGAGAAATATCGGCATCTCGCGAGATCTTGTGGCACGAGATCTTGTCACACCCCTAGCAGAAACACTATTTTCAGTTTTTAATTTAGACTTTTTGTGTGATGATTGAACTGCTAAGATCTCCCTGTTTAGTCTTAAATATCAGTGAGCTGTTAGAGACACAACATTAATACCATAGGAAGAAAATCATGTGACCACCGGCTGATGGCCATATTGGCAGAAGGAGACTAACTGCTGCCCCTGTTGGCAATAATTGGCAGGATTTGTATGTAGTTTCCAAAACCATTACAAATGTTAAAAATAATTCTGTTTCATGAGGTGAAAGCATTGTGGTTAAGGTCTTTTATACGTCATATCAGCGGCGCCACTGCTCCACATCATAATAACGTTGGGGGCTAGATGGCTTCTGTCGCTCAAATATAACTACATATCATTTTTGACCGATTGTCATTATGACCTACTGTGTTGTTGTTGTTTTTTTTGGGCGGACAATCTGACAAGTTATTTTGTTTAGCTATTAGGATTAGGATAAAGATGGAAGGGGGTCTTTCTCTAAAACATCATCAATAGATTGATTTTTTGATTATTAACCAATTGATTAACATATTTATTGTTTAACTTCTAGATTTGACTCTTAAGGGTCAGCCTGTATGGTGTTGACAACTTTTTTTCCCCTCCAAAATAGATGAGTGATTTTGTGGAAATTTAGGAATAGTTTGACATTTTGGGAAACACACTTATTTTTTTCTTAACTGGGAGTTATGAAAACATCAGTAACACTTTCATATGTGTTAGGTAGACATTCAGACTCCGCTAATGACGAATAAAAACAACTATATTGTGAGGCAGTTACTTAATGTTGAATAGCTATTACAGAAATAAATGCCAACCAGAAATAGTATCAAAAATGGGGGTTTGATTTCATGAAAAGGATTTTTAACTTTTTTACCTTGTGAGACAGCTGGATTCACAAGATCACACAAAGATTCATCTTGTCAGGCTCCAAGTTATACGCTTGTGTCAGAACCACTGGTGCTTTGGACCAATAAGGGTTGCAAGTCCAGCTGTCTTGCAAAGACTGATAGACAGTGAGGGACTCATGGTCATTCAATCTACCAAATATTTTTTGTACATGCCTGTTCTTTTCAAAC
Organism: Scomber scombrus; assembly: GCF_963691925.1. Taxonomy (NCBI): domain Eukaryota; kingdom Metazoa; phylum Chordata; class Actinopteri; order Scombriformes; family Scombridae; genus Scomber; species Scomber scombrus. The sequence continues at coordinate 19,791,294 of NC_084984.1, forward strand.
AGTTTTCATGGACAACTTCTGAGGTGGTTCTGTTAAAAAACAAAACAAACAAACAAACAGGTGCTCCAGGTTGTTAACTTCGAGGAGGAATAAAACATAACTGTCACTTTGGATTTAGCTTGGCTTTAGTTTGACTAAATGTAGTTCAAGTTGCTGTTTTCCTTCTTTCCTTTTAGTTTTGTTCTTTATCTGTTTCTTTCTTGTTCTTTGCATTTTCTCTCTTATTTCGTTCTTTCTATTCAGCCCAGTGCATCAAAGTGATTCTTGATTTAAGCTCCCCAAATAGAAAGCCCATTTCAAGACAGATTTCCCATGCAGGGTAGAATTTGCATATTCCTAAAAAACCTTTCTCTGCTTCTCTCTCTCTCCAGGGCTCACACAAACACTGCCTTCATTTGAATGGTAACTTGAATTGTCTCACTAACTAGCTGGCTGCCACTGCACTCAAGATGCAAATGTATTGGGTAGGTGCGTGTGTGTGTGTGTGTGTGTGTGTGTGTGTGTGTGTGTCTGTGTGTGTGTGTGTGTGTGTGTGTGTGTGTGTGTGTGTGTGTGTGTGTGTGTGTGTGTGTGTGTGTGTGTGCGTGTGTGTGTGAAATGTATTTTAGTGAGCTGCAGATTGGCTGGCTCGTCTCAACAGAGGTTCCATTACCTCTCAGTGGCTTTCATCTGCTCATCGAGTGAGAAGTCCTCGCATCTGAGGTGAATGAGACACAGTGCATCACACGCACACACACACTCACACACACACACACACACACACACACACACACACACACACACACACACACACACACACACACACACACACACACACACACATATATATAAATGTGCAGAGCTAAAAATACAGATAGATGTGGAGCCAAAGAGCAAGGCAGTACAAGAGTGACAGGAATTCAAATAGATTTTATGACAACAATAATTTATGGCTACAATAGTTTGTTGCGCTGGTGAAAGCAAATATTTTTCTTTCAGGATTACAAATCATGATCTTGTTGATGAAAAATGTCTTGTTGTTTCAGAGTAGCACCATCACCAACAGCTAGCAATCACCATGTCAGGTTAATGAAGCCAATGCAGAAGTACCTTAAATTAACCGTAGATGCTGGCTCTAAAAATATCCCTTGCTCCAGCAAACTCCCATTCAAAAAGCCCTCTACTAAGTTAGTTGGTGCTCGTTTTGGGAATTATTGCTACCTTAATAAGATTAATGTCACAGTATTTCAGTAACTTCAATGTTACTTGATTGCGATACCTACCCTGCACAATTTAGCTAAAGTAGCAAAAGTATGCACAGCTCAGTGTTCCTGGTAAGCTAGTGGGCACTTTGGTCCAAGGTACAGTAGTGGAGTGTGTTTTCAGAGTGTGAAAGGCAACACTACACGCTAATTATATCAAAGATCCTGGTTCCAAATGGAAAATAAAGCACAAACAATAAGCTGCAATCCTAGGCTTCAAACCGGCTTCAGTGCAAACCAGTGGGTGACATCACACCTTGCTGAATTCATATAGACTATATTTAATGTAAAATAATTGTAATTTTGCAGAAGAGAGTGAGAAAAATAGGTGGCGGCTTCACATTTATGCAAAGTAGCATACACACATACTATGTGTAAAGCCATAGCATCAAACTGTGTACATGATATAAGATGGAAACAAAAATCGAACCTAAAACTTCCTGAGTACGGCTAACATAGAGAATGAGCATATCACAGTACAGTGAGTAAGTAATGAAGAGCTTGTGAGTACAGTGAAGATACACTAGTGTGTGAGTTGAGCATCATATCAAACTCTCTTCATCATATTGGAAATGCTTGAACCCTCCATACATCATCAGAGAATAAAGTAATGTCTTAAAAGTAGCTCTGAGATCATTTTCCCCTCAGTTAAGAAAAATATTTCTTGTAGGAAATGAAGGTGTGTGTGTGTGTGTGTGTGTGCGTGCGTGCGTGTGTGTGTGTGAGTGTACATATGGCAGACAGATTACATGTACCAGGAAGGCAGATGCAGACTGTCACCAAGCAGGAAATTCACAGACTGATAGGACTGATTGTGTTTAGTTATGACTGACACACATGCGCGCACACACACTTGAAGCAAACACTTATGGAAGTCTGGAGGTTTTGCATATTGTTCTTAAACCAACTCTGTAGAAGTTGGTTTTGGAAAAGGAAATGTGTGCCGGATATTTGAGAAGGGGACCATCTGTAGATCTCTTATTAATATTGTCAGTGCTTGATTGCTGTGTGTGTGTGTGAGTGTATGTTTGTGTGGAGCTTCTCAAAGAGGGAACAAAGCTTCCACAATGAACAGTCTCTGTGGAAGCTTGAAACTTTGTGGATAATCAATTTTAAAAAGTATAAAAAAAATAAAGGCGACAAGCTTGTTGATGATATGACTAAATTTCTATTTCAAAGTTTATCAGAATCAGGAGCATTTATTAATTTAGCTACATTGTCTTTTCCAACACGTCCTCATACCGTAGCATCAGAGTAGGCCTATTTCTAATGACGAGGTGATGATGAGGACCAGACCGCATAAGTCGATTGTACCTGCACTCAAGAATAACCCATAGGAGCATTTTCTACTAATAGGAACGTAATATGCCACTTATAAACCGTCACATATCAATGCTAAAAAATAATGATTTATGTTTCATGGTGTGACAGCACTATGGTTAAGGTCCAATTAGGTTTAGGGTTTAGGGAAAGATCATGGTTTGGGTTAAAATGATCACTTAACTTGAGGTTTATACTTCCTTAAAATTACGCAATCTTGGTCGTCAACAGTCAACACAATAAAGTTAGTTTCGTTTTTTTAAACATTCCGACTTGCGGTTGGAAACATGACATTCGCAGTTGGAGGCGGGAAGTGAACAGCAAAGTCCACATTTTGCCAATCCGACTTTCTATTCATCCACCCAAATCATCGTTTTCAACTATAGGTCATCTTTGCCAACGTGCATTTTAGACCTATACTTTTCATCTTCTTGCCAGATTGCATTATAAGGTGTCTAACACTGAGTGTGTTTCAGAGAAGACTAATTATTATTTGACATAAAATGTCCTTTTTATCCAAAGGAAAAAAAAAACAAGCCAAAACTTAAACCCTGGAACATAATGTGGCATGGCAAAATGAACAAAATAATACCTGAGTCACAGAATTATTAAGATTAACTTCTTCAGTTGCACTGCAGTTAAAAATAACCTTACCATTTTCACAAAAGTTTCCTCATATCCCAGCAAGTTATGCTAAAGTCTGCACCATTTATTGCATTCTTTTCATTTGATGTAAATTTCTTGAAATAATCTTTAAGAGAAAATGACACATACAGCAAGGAGTGGCGCTTGAGGACAGAGTGGTAGAGGGAATGAGGGTGAAAATGAATAAGGTGGTGTGTGTTTGTGTGTGTATGTGCATATGGGGGGGGGGGCTCTCCTGTCAGTCCTCATATCCATCAAAGGCTGCATCCCATTCACAGCAACATGACTGAAACGTAAAGCAATCTACCTGACCAAAAGCATTTAATTTTGAAATGGCTGCCCAATGAATCCCCATTCAGATGAACAGGGAGCCACGCATATGCACACAAATGATTTTGCATGCATGCACTCAAGTGTGCACGTAGACACGCACAGATACACACATAAGGCATTTTGCCCCTACTATCTATTACCTCAACCCACCACACACACACACAGCCTCGGGGGAAAAGAGGAAATGTCTTTTTTGAGGATTGAATACAGCGGGATGAGCTTCGCCACTTTAACCTTACATATGCAAAATCCAGCACTGTGTATTCATGCAGACAGACACAAAACAGGCGCTACAATCAAAAATGTCATTTCCCTGCCAATGACACTGTCTCCACTCTCATCTGCTAAGAACAAAATGCTCTCATGCCTACCAGCACAAAGTTTCATCACCATAAATAGATACAATATATATATATATCATAGAGATATTATAAAAACAAAAATGACATTTTGATTTTGTAAATCATGTAATTTTTGTCTTTTTAATTTTAGGATTTATTTTCTAGCATCTTTTATCAAGGGTTTCATTTCAAAATGCTAAATATCCATCATGGGACTCACATAGAAATCTCCCATTATCATATCTGCATATCAACAGACACCACATGGTGCCCTGACCTCAGAGTTGAGGATCTTTAACATGAGACAAACCCATAACCCATAATCCCTGAAGCATTATCTCATGTTTACCATTAGCCGAACTGTAAGTGTCACACTAACTTAAAGACCAGTTAGGTTTAAAGATCCCCTCCATCAAATACTGTTTGGAATAATAATTTGTGTCGTCTTTGGTTTTTCCACCAAAAAGAAAAAAAATAGTAAATTCCAAATGAGAATTTACTAATTTTTTCAACATATGTCCAAATTCTCAATGAGAATTTACTCTTTGTGACATCTACAGTAAATCTTCTCCCTCCAAAATCCAGAATATCTGAATATGGACATATGTTTGATTTTGTTGCAGGACACAAGATGTCTCCTACTTCACCGAAAAATCCATTGTCAGTAAATGTGCACGAGTGAAGCGGGACTTGAACATTTTTCCCTCAACTGTGATCTGCTTCATCATATCGAAATTATGAAAACATGTCACTCATCAGCTGTGATGCAGACATTTTATAAGAAGGGACATTTTAAAGTAAAGCATAAGACACCAGACACTAAAACCCAAAACTTTGTGTGTATGTGGACAATGTTACAGTGACCCCTGTTAAAGTGCATGAAGTATGTTCATTCTCCTTGTGCCTTTTCTACCCGCTATTCTCTCTTAGATTTCCACTCCAAAATCCTCAAGCAGAAAAACACACACACTTTTCTTACTTTCTATTACTCAATTATAATTTGACTTGTACATACACTCACACAAGCCTTTTTAAAACAGACTTTCATACTCACAAACACACACCCTCTTAATCTCACACAGATGCACTCACAAATCACAAACACACATTTGTCTCTTCCCTCCACCTGAACCTAAAGCGCACTCAGTCCCTCTTCTGTACACTTCAGTCTCTTTCTTCCCTCTGCACCTTTTAAAGAAGATAAACAAGATTGAGAGTAATTTTGTGTTGTCGATCCGCATTACACAAAAAATAGAGAAGCAGACACTGTCAAAACTCTGTCTGATAAACACACTCCTGTTGAGTTCAATTGACTTTTGTTTAAGCACAGAATTGCTTGTAATTGGGCATCGTCAGTCAAACAAACCCCAGAAACTTCCTCTGAAGATCCATGCATTTAAAGAACAGTACTATATTATAGGTATTATAACATCTTTACATGTAAATACTCAGTCAGTACAGAGTGTCTTATAATCAAACAGAACACCATTATAAGCCATGTTGGCTCAAGAACATGATTCCTATATGAACTCTGATTCTGAAACAGGGAGAAAGCTCATTATCAAATGGAAATGGCATTTGCATACACTGAGGCAACACACACACACATTTTACAGTTCATGTAAACACACAGCCATACACGCTGTGCACACGTCCACAGAAACACACACACGTATCTAAAACACAATTCCACATAATTGGATTCGAAGCACTCTCGTCTGTTTGTACCTTTTGAATATCTCACTTTTACCTGAAAACTGTTGTTACCACTAGCCAGATGATGTTAGCTTTTAGCAGCATTGTGTTGCAGACAATGAGGCCACTAGTGCTGCTAGCATCAGGTGTGTGTGCCTGATAGCCAATACTGAGATCAAAAGAAGTATTTCAGTGTGTTTTAATTGAATTGAGAAGTGTCTGCAGAGAGATTGAATCTCAACTGTGTGTGTGCACTTGTGTGTGTATACCGTAATAGGTGATTGGTTGTTGTGTTTGGATGCATGGGTTTGAGCGTGTGACAATGTGTGTATGTGTCCCCTGGTTAATTGAATTGGGTGTTCTTAAAGGTCTGAGAGGTGTGTGTAACAGAGCATGTTCTCACAGTACACCTGTGGCAGCGACAATGCGGCTGATTGTGTGTACAGATGCTGGAGTGTGTTTGATGTGAAGTTTTTACACCTCCCAAGTATCACACACATGCTCAACAACACACAAGGAGAGGGAGAGAAAGAGAAAGAGAAAACACTTGGAATCCTTTATTTCCACTGATAATAATGGTAATGGTAAAACCTTGTGCAGGAGAGGTGGGAACAAACATATCTTCTAAAATTCAAATCAGGTTAAACTAATTACATCAAATATAAAATAAATCTTTTTTCTACTTCTATCCACTATAACTCTCTCTCTCTCTCTCTCTCTCTCTCTCTCTCTCTCTCTCTCTCTCTCTCTCTCTCTCTCTCTCTCTCTCTCTCTCTCTCTCTCTCTCTCTCTCTCTCTCTCTCTCTCTCTCTCTCTCTCTCTCTCTCTCTCTCTCTCTCTCTCTCTCTGCACTGAAAAGCCAAAAAGCAGATTAAGTTTTGTTTTTTTAAACTTTTAATTCTCTCATTTCTTCTTTAACTGTGCATGTCTGAAAGAAAGGAGAGACTGAGCGCTTTAGAAGATTTGATCTGAGAGGGATTTTCTGTCGCTTTTCGGGGGTGTTTTAAAAGGGGCTTGACTCCACTAAGTAGGGCTGCTTGCTGCGCTATCCTACAATGCAATGTCCCAAATCCTGGAGACTTTGAACACTCATACATATGGGGCAAAGGCTATTAAAGAGAGGAGAGACCAGGGATGAGAGAGTCACACCAGTTACCCTCTTTCATCTCTGCTTTTCGGTCTATCCTTAAATCCATCCATTTCTCAATTAGGAAATGAAAACTGTGATTGTCTTAAGTGGTGAGAGATTAATCTCTGACCCTGACGTGCATCATAGGGTAATTCACCACAGAATACCCCACTCTTACCATAATTAAGAAAATTCAATTCACTTACGACTTTTAAACCATCTTATCGATCTTCAGCTTTTTGCAGTTCTCTACTTTTAGAGACAAATATAACTGATATAACTTCTACAACTAAGACAAAGTGGTAGAGTGGATTAATGTTAAAAGCTTTATGAATTTTAGAGAGTGCATTCATGGTTTAAGGTCTGGCCTCAGCAGTACATGGGAAAATTAGACCGATGCTTGTTCCAGGTTTTAGCTTCTCTGAGCCGTGAGTTTATGCAGGTACTGTACAACTTGTGACGAATTGTGAATCTTATATTTTTACAGCTGTCTCTATAGAAGCAGCAGCGACTATCACTGAAAGTTACTGTTTATTTCTTAAAGATGTACACTGATGAATATAAGAGCACAAGAACTATTTCCTTTTGCTCCCTGCTTCTTCTGTTGCACATCCTCCACAAGACAAACACTCGATTATTTAAACCTGTCAGCTGCACCAGGGAGGGGAAGTCAACTTTTCTTTTCTTCTTTTGAATTAATAAATTAAAATAAAATCAGTGTATGTGCGTGCATATGTGCAGTACTACAGTACGAGAGGTCTGGCACTCCGTATGTTCCATTTGCCCCCCTATGGAGCATAGAGCCCCTCCATCACCCATCATCTCCTCCACACACACACACACACGCACATGTTTATACTTCCACACTTGTGGGGACCTTCATTGATATTGTGCCATCTAACCAAGCCTGAGTGTGAACTTACTGCAGCTCTAAAACCAACCCTCAATCGGCTTTTTGAACACGCGATGACCAGCTTCAATTGTCCTCATTTAGGGAAAAAAAAGTCCTCGGTGTAAATGTCTCAAATTCAAATTGGTTCTCACACAGGTACAGTACAGGAGCACATGTAGAGTACATTCAAGAAGTACTCTCCCGGTCCCTGTTTCCTTTGAAGTCCTTTATCCAGTGTTTCTCCTTGTCCGCAAAGCACCTGAGATCTAAAGATGCTGTTTTACTAACAAATCTGTCCATCATGTTCACCATATAGCTTAGGGTGAAAATCGGATTGGTTGTTCCTTCCTTTGCCTTAATACTATTGTCCTTTGCCAGCATAGGACCATTTTCCATGGCATCAAGTTTATTCTTTGCATTGTTCTCTTTCATATTTATTCTCTTTCACTTTTGGGACTATTAAACAAATCATCAAATCCTAAAATTTCCTACGTTTGTATATCTTTTAAAGAGAAGATATTGTATGTAGATTTGAACCAATGCTAGACAATAGGAAGTTAACACATAGAGAAAATACTGTGTGTGTGTGTGTGTGAGAGAGAGAGGTGGTCAGAAGCCAGAAGTGGTTAGGGGAACAGTGGGCTCCTCATCCCCAGCGGCAAAAAGAGCCAATGATAGCCTTTCTGTTCCTGCTTAGCTGATAACACATAGCACCAGCACCTAATGTCCTCCCTCCTCTCTCTGTCTTTCCCTCTCTCTCTCTTACACTTTCCCCCCTTTCACCATCTCACTTTACTATCAACACTCGCTCACTTACTTTCTCTCCCTTCTCTCTACTTATCTGTCTCGCTCTCCATTTATTTCCCCCCGGCCTTCTCTCCGTCTCTCCGCTGCTCTTGTCTGCAGGAATGAATCAGACGTAAGAGGCCAAACAAGATTTTCAACCCATTGCTTTTGATTAAGTGACTTAACACAGAGGTCTGCAGCCCGGCAATATCACTAATGGTCCGAAGAAAGAGAGATAGTGTTTGGGGGAAATGGAGAGAGACAGAGAGGGAAGGCAGGAGAGAGAGAGAGAGAGAGAGAGAGAGAGAGAGAGAGAGAGAGAGAGAGAGAGAGAGAGAGAGAGAGAGAGAGAGAGAGAGAGAGAGAGAGAGAGAGAGAAAAAGAGAGAAAAAGAGACAGACAGACGTGGGCTAAATCTCCCACAAGTAGTACCATTATCCCCGGGTAAAGGAGAAAGTGATTATGAACTTAAAAGGAGCTTTGCGCTCATAGCTTTCTCCACAGCAAGTTTAGTTGGAGAATTACGATTAAGCCGGATTTAGATTCACGCAAATGCCTTTTTACACAGAGGCAGGAGGGGAGAGGAGAAGCCCTTGTGTCGCAGAGTGAGCGTAGAGACACGAACAATAGCAGGACTGTGCTGTCAGCACATAGTTCGTTGCCGTATATTGGTTTAATGAGGACTCGTTTTCATTAACAGTCATGATCCAGTGCTCACATTTTATTTAAAAAAAAATCTGAAATCACTTGGTATGCACCTCTATTGTTATTTTGCTTTTGTTTGTTGCTTTAAAATCAAATTAATTCATATAATGACTTAAAGTATATGTGTGTTATCCCGTGAGGAATTGCCAAAGTTCATAAACAGATGAGCATTTCTAAATTCCCCTTTTTGGGGTTTTACCGGCAGATAGTTAATTCTACAAATGTTGCTTTTATGGAAATGCAAAACATATGTCGCTACTTATCTGATTTCCAGCAGGATATCAAAACAATTTGGGATATGATCTCAGTGACAACAGGATATACTTAAGCACGACCAAAAAAAAACACGGAAAGCACATTTTTATAATCAATTTTTTTTTGTTGCTGTAGGTTGCTTTTGGATGATTTGAATTCTTGATGATGTAAAAACATACCAACACGTGCATGTTTTTGTTATATAATCTGTTAAAGGATTAGCTTGGTCCAGTAATTTTTCAGAGAAGATATATGCTTTGATATTAACCCTCTAAAATTGTTTTTCTACATGTAGCAGACAGTTTTCACCTTAATTTGAGAAGAAAAAGCTTCAATTTGTATTTTTCTGTCATCACAATCAACCTAACATAAAATATAAAGTCATGTGGTTCCAGTATCATAAATGTCTGTGAGAATGTTTTACCATGTTGTCGGCATCGCTCACAGGATCTAGGGACAAAAATATCAGATTCGGGGATGTGATGAGATTCGAAAGACACCGGCGAGACACAAAGTGACATATGAAGACCATTACAGGAGTTTGGCTGCTGTGAATCGCATTGCTTAAATGAGGCAACATACTGAAAATTAATTAAGTTGCCTAAATTTCACTGTTATTGCTTTTTGCACCAGTCACAGTTTCCAAGAAATTAAGTATTCTCCTGGTGAGGTGTGTTTATGCATGTGCGTGTGCATGTTGTGAAAAAGCATACATGTGTGAATTTGCTTCCACCTGCATGTATGTTTGTGTACACGTGAGGCTGTGTAAGTGTGTGTGTTCCTCTCTGCACATTAGCGGTAATTATAGTCAGTAATAACCCTAACGAGGAGAGAGGGACAGGCTGCGTTCAGAGCAGCAATTACAAGTTAATCAGCTACCATGTTGTTGGGAGTAATTAGGCAACGCTGTGAAGAGGATTTAGATCTCAGATATTTACTGCTACAATGTGGGAGAGGGTGTGGCATGTCATGAGACAGAGTGTGTGTGTATGTGTGTGTGTGTGTGAGAGTGCGTGAGAATCACTGCAGTCTGACGGTATTAAATCAACTGTTGAAAATTGTTGCTAAAGTGCTTAAAGATTAATAATGGCCAGAGTGAATATTTGAACTTTCTTTCCTTACTTTTTGTTTAAAAAAAAAAAAGTAATCTTGGATAAGAAGTTAAAGCTTGGTTAGTATCTGGTTTTAAATGGTGTAAAATGATTGAAGGATTATGGGTAAAACTAGATGATGTGGAGCCTTTTTCGGGTGTTTATTTTAATTTTTTTACTTTGGGTTGTGACCTCTACAGGCCGTGGTGCTGCAAGCTTCACAGGTTGGCATCGTGAGTGAGGGCACTTTGAGCTTAACTATATTAGCTTTGTAGCAAGAGAGTGCATAGGTCTCATGTATAATACATGAGTTAAATAAATTCATTGAAGCTGACTCAGCTTCGGTAGAAGACAGTTTAGTTCATGTATGCCCAAAACAGGCCACACTAACATCACTAATGTTTACTGTGGAAATCCATATATCGGTGAGTTTTGTGGAGTTGTTGTGAATAAAGAACCTGTTAAAATTTGAAAATTACAGTCAGTAGTTTATTTTGAAAATACAAACTTGCTGTAAAAGTGCTGCCTCAGCTTTAAACAAGAGCATCTTAACAAGCTATTGCAAGATTATTCCTATTTGTCAAATATAACATGACTGTTCATTTTGAAAAAGAATAAAAAACAAGTCAAAATCAGGTGTTTAAATTCTGATGCTGACAGAGGTGACAGGAGCCAAACACTGCGGCCGTGTTATACACTGCTGCGTCAAGCTAATTAGGTGTTAACCTGCTTTGGCGTCGATTGTGTGCGTGAGGCCTTTAATTGTTTGACAGGGAGGAGGAAGCTGTGATCCAGCACCCTGCCAAGTGCCATTTAGGCTGAGGTGTTAATAGCAGGGGTCTGACACTGAGACACACACTTTAATTGTGTGTTGTGTTAATGAGACGCAGGGGAGAGAGGGAGGGAGAAGAGGTAAGTGAGAGAGAGAGACAGAGAGGAAAGTATAGAAAGAGACAGACAGGGATCAGCCAATGACCTGTGCGATACAGAGAGACTGTTCTGACAGCTCATTGCCCAGTCCTGTCAACCCTGCTGTGTGTGTGTTTGTGTGTGTAAACAAGATTGTGTGTGTGTGTGTGTGTGTGTGTGTGTGTGTGTGTGTGTGTGCGTGTGCGTGTGCGTGTGCGTGTGGTATGGAGGTGCACATATTCTAAAATGTGTGATTATAGCACACACCAAAATTATGCATCAAATTACCATACTGAATGTGTTTGTAGTTGTTCTTTTCATTCAGTAATGTTCTTAGAAAGAAAATCAGTTTTTCTAAAATTCGAAAGTAAACCATTCAATGACACTATGAAAACTAATGGACAATATGGCCAACCCATATGGACAAAGTGACTGTTACTACTAATGATATATTATTATATTGAATTATTTAAAAAGAAAAAAAAACATAGTACGAGGTGAAGATAACATTCTTTATTTTTTTAATTTGACATTCATATAATAAAGTCCAGTGGTGGAAAGTAACTATATTTAAGTACTGTTCTTTAGTACAGTTTTTCCATTACACTTTTACTTTTCAGTGTTGTTACTTCACTGCATTTATTTGACAGCTGTAGTTACTTTGCAGATCAGGATTTAACAAACAAAACATAATAATGAGTCTAATAGACTGAACTACCTTGTAAAGAATTAGCTTATACTCAGCAACAATAAAATGCTGCTAAAATGTCTGTAATAATCCAATAATATAACATCTATAATAATATAGTGCTCTGAAAGTGGCCACTCTGCATAGTGAGTACTTTATATTTAATATATTTTGCTGATAAAACTTCCTTATGTATACATTAGTAGTATTTTCACTCTGAGTTATCGCTGCTTTCACTAAAGTAAAGGATCTGAATGATTCATCCACTGATAAATTCTAAATAAAATGCTACACTAAACCATGTCCTTGACTCAAATATAAGAGTGAGTATATGAGTCAAATTTAACTAATTCTCATCATCAAAATATTTAATTTAATTTCAATGTTTTTGTTATGATATAATGATATGGTGGTGCTGTATGTTATAATGAGTAATGATATCCCACCCTAATGAGCAGTTATTAATATTGGTACCATTTAATTTTTAAAAAAGTTGACTACTGTCATTAAAGGCAAACAATAATCCACTTTATTTTTATTACAGCTATCAATTTGTCATTCAGTGTCAAGTTTTTCCAATGTGTATTGGCATACGTGTGTTTTAAGGGTGAGTGTGTGTGTGTGTGTGTGTGTGTGTGTGTGTGTGTGTGTGTGTGTGTGTGTGTGTGTGTGTGTGTGTGTGTCAGGGTAAATGATAGAGGAGGGTTGGATTGACCTCCTAATTACTGCAGCGGTGATGGGAGGAGAGACACGAGGCCAGGGGTTAATAGCTGGGTTGTCGGACAAGAGGCCTGAGCAGGGGAGAAGAGGCGGGAGGGAGAGGGAGGAGGAGGTGAGGGATGAGCCAGAGAGGGAGGACGTGGAGAGTCAAAGCCAGAGAGGGTGAAAGAGGAAGAGAGGGGAGAGAGCAAAGAGGAGAAGAATGGACATGGGCGTAGTGAGGAGAGAAAAGAGAAAAAAGGATGACAGGATTAAAAGAGAAGGGGAGAGGAAGATGAGTAAGGCAAAAATAGAGGAAGGAGTTTTCAGTTATTGCGATACATGTTAGATTTCAGATTGCATCCCACACCCTTACCTCTCTGAACACATACACAGGTTGTCATAGTTAGTGTTGGATGCTTCATACGCCCAACACAACCTCCACAATCAGAGCTTTTGTGTCACTACTCACCAGAAGGAAAACACTTTAAAATAGATTGAAAGTGCTTGAATAAATTACAAACACTGTCAATTCAAGCAGCTGCATCAAGCACCAAGTACTGCTTTTTCTTTATCTTGTATCATTTTGAATTTGGCATATCATACAAGTCTTAAAAGCTTCCTGTGTTTCTCCTGAACAGTGAATAAGCTGCTTCAGAGCTTCACTTGTCATGACATTTTTTTTTACCTGGGTCAAAAGGGCCTTGAGAGAAAAGTTCTCATGTTACGTTTGAGAGTCTTTATCTAGGCCATGTTACCAGAGCAAACATTGTAGTTAACCACTGGTGACTAAAAAATCACAATTAATTTAGACAAGCCCCATCCAAAATAAAAGCAATTCCCCCTCTGTGTGCGTCTGGTACAGTTTGTCTGTTGCCTGGAGCGCTGAGAGGCGATTAGAGAGCCAGAAAAAAGGGGGTTAGAAGACAGAACCTCATCAGGAATATGGAACGACTCTCTGAGACAGACAGAGACACACCAAGTGACACGTATAACCCAATTAAAACAGGAGCAAATGAAAATGCAAAAGACTGAATGGGATTGGGCTGGGGACTTGACAAATACATCTGCTGTGTTTAGAGCTGGGTGCTGGAAAACAATAGTGATTCTAACAGATTCAAATGTTACTTCACCGTGAGGTTACGATGTTCCTGGATGCCTGACAGTTTGTGGGCATTTCAACAAAGGATATCATTTGGGTTCAGTCTATTTTTTAAAGAAAGTGACATTCACAGATTGATAAAATGAAAACAAAACAAAGTGTCTTAGTAAGGTTTTGGACTATAAGCTGCCTGAACAGTTTCAGGTCTTTGTGGCACAGACTCTCAAGGAACTCTGTGGGGTTCAACACCACCCTTCTGAGATATTTCCTCATTGTTAGAAAGCACAGTCTACCACCCACAAGTGTTCAGTTAGGTTAAGACCTGGTGACTTTGGACCATTCAGTGACCCCTTATCTCTTCTGGCAGCATGTGCAATAAGTTCCACCTATTTATTCAGCTTTTTCTTTGAGTTTGTCACCTACCTGTGCATCAGGTACTGCAACCAGTTTGGCTTAGTGTGTGTATCTTACTGCTTGAATTTTCTAAAAATAAAGTAAAATAATCTTAAAATATGAGATCCGTGTTGTACGTTAGTGTTTCATTTGTTTATGCAAAATTAATGAATGCAAGTAGTTTATGCAGAGACGTATGATTTAAGTAGATTAACAGGCTCATAGCTCTCCAGATGATTCAGGTGCATTTCCAGAAGCAGGCGTGGAGAATGATGGAGTATGAATGTGTGGCAGTCTGCACTATCTTTTGTTTCAAGGAAATTCCCAAAGCTGGAAGATTGATTGAAGTGATTTTCAGTTGTCATAAACAGTTTATTGATTTATTTGTTTATTTATCTGCTACTGTTAATGAGGGAAAATTCGATTTTTTGAAAACTGAATATCCAGGTAAGATTTGACAAACAGTGTTATCTTCCAACAGAAGTAACTTTTACACAGGGAGATGAAGTCAACATTTAAACATCTTTTAAATGGAACAATCTGCTCCTTTTACAAAATCCTGGTATTTTAATCGAATGTAAATCATGTAAATTTGCCTCACATTCCAAAATCAATCAACAGTTTACATCTGACACTTTTCATGATAAAAACTGCAACTTTAGCAGATGTATGATACTTTTCACAAAGTTTTCACTAAACAATCACATTAATAACGATGCTATGCTTATCTTTATTGCATTTTTCATTAAAGTTACAAAGCATGTGAAAACAACCATAAATAAATGTCAGTAAGATAAACAGGAGAAAAAAAAGACACTTCCAGATATAATTGTAATTGAAAGCAAAATAATATGGCTAATATAATGACGACAAAATTGGTCTGAACTAATTAAATTAAAGCCTGTTAAGGTTTTTTGTGTTTGTTTATTTGTTTGCTTTTTTTAAAACACATTTTCAAGTAATTTAAAACACTGCTTTACCAGTCTGTGCTCCTTAGGCAGGGTGCTCCAAAATACTTTATCTTTTCAAACAACAAAAATAACAATTATATTTTGCCCTGGGACAACAGCTCTTAAAAAGATAGCAGTAAACATGTTGGGGGGGACTTGTGCAGGAAAAGGGACTCCGCTGCTCATTCCACACCTTCGGCCTGCAGTCTGAGAGAGAGAGAGAAGTGAAGTGAGAGCGCTGCCGAGTCTGATTGTAAACATTATGGAAACACTGATGGTGGTGTTCATGTTTGTAATTAATTACCCTGATTGATTCCGACTGCAGCTTGCTTTTGAGTGGCATTTCATCATGATGTTCTTTAGTTAATACCCCCACTCCCCGCTAATAAGGCAACAATTAAAGCAGTCATTTGCATCTAACATTATACCCTCTATTAACTAGCAAGGGAAAAACTTAGCTGAAGGGGGCAGAGGTTGCTGAGAAAAGACACAAAACAACATTTGTGTGTGTGTGTGTGTGCTGCTTGTGACTGTACTCGAATGCAACTGCATACACAAAATAGCCTCACAAACCCTCACACACGCAAACACACACAAGGGAAGAGGCGGTCTTGTGCACACGCTCAGACTTACACTGCCCAACTGATTTATGGGAAATGTGACTGCCAGTTCCATGACCCTGCGACGGTACTCCATGTCCGACCGATGGTACCCCGACACACTCTCTCTCTCTCTCTCTCTCTCTCTCTCTCTCTCTCTCTCTCTTTCTCTCTCTCACACACACACACAAACACACACAAGCAGGCGCCTAGCCATCACTCGTAGGAATATGAGTTGCCACGCCAAAGAATGGGGGTCCACAGGCTGTCCTTGGGGCTGATTGGCTGAGAGTTGTCAACCGATCACAGCGGCGGCGAGCAGGGGGCCTTTTTCCCCCCCTAAAATCAATTTCAATCAACGTGGAGACGCAATATTATCAAATGTCAAGTCCACCGCGGCCCTCGGCCCCATGCCGCAGCAAAAAATTATTCCTGACAGCCACTTGGCGACTTAATTAAGTGCAAAAAAAGGAGCGGGATAGTGGTGGAGGAGGAGGAGGAGGCGGTGGTGAAAAGGAGGGGAGGAGGGAGTGGTGAGGAGGGGATTAAGAATCAAAATACCTCAATTGGTCAGTTGGTCTTTTTGTTTGGTTGACTGGTCGTATTGACAAGGCCTCAGAATGATAGCCTCACAGGGGAGCAGTCAGGAGGAGAGGGAGGGAGGAGGGAGGAGGGGGATGGCTTGAAAGAGGGACATGGAGGGAATGAAGGGGGAATGGGATGAAAGAGAAGAGAGAGATAGGGTAGAATCGTGAAAGACAGGGAGGAGACAGAAAGGTGAGGTTGTGGATGGATAGATGATGTGTGTATGGGAAGGAAAAGATGGACTGGAGGAGGGAGAAGCAAGAAAAAAAGGGAGTAAAGACAAAGTTAGGGATGGAGGTAAGGAGTTGTTGGCAGAGAGGGAAGATGTAGCAAGGGAGTGTGAGAGGAAGAGAAAAAAAGAGCAGATGGATGGGTTGAGTGAGGGATACAGGAAGAGGAATAGGGGAGTGAGTGCTATTTTATTGACAAGGATCTCCGTCGACACACACACACACACACACACACACACACTCCCTCCCTCCTATCCCAGCTCTCTTGATATTGAAATGATTCCTTGGGAAATAAATCACATTTCGATTGGCTGGTAATTGCAGGGGATCGATCAACACGTTCTGCTCGACTCTCTCAGGGATTTTCTTCCTCTTTTATCCACAACACACATACACACACACACACACACACACACACACACACACACACACACACACACACACACACACACACACACACACACACAAGCACACACACAGGCTGTGGATGGGGACCTTGAACCTCAAGGGAGAACTGATACCTGATTGGGCGAATCAGTAAACATGAGCTGCTGATTGTTCCTATGCAGATTAATATGATGGGTGAGGTGGGTAGGAAAAAAGGAGGAGAGACCAATTTGGTGAAAGAAAGGAAAGAAAAAAGAAAAGAGTGACTAAACTATATTAACATGATGTCTTATAGACGTATACACTGGAATAAACTCATAGCAAACCAAAGCATAAGATCAGAACTATAGGTGCTAGACTGCAGTATTTATTGTATCATAACCACTGTGTTATTTTCCACGTCTCACCTTTTAAAATGCAGTTAGATTTCATCTCCTTTCGCCCAACACGCTGCAGGAGTGCCAGGCTGATTCATGAATGAGTAATTTTGATCAATTCTGCAATCAGTCAGTGGTTAGAGGTCCATCTCCCTCCTCATGTTAAAGTATGATTTATAAATGGCTAGAGGTCGTTATAACGCTATGGGCGCTTTATCAGGCTAAATGAGAATGGCCTTTCTACTCATGTTCTCTGTATGACAGGGACAAGCAGGTTGTCAATACAGAAATGACCCCCGCTGTAGGGCTGAAAAGACACCCGCACACACACACACACACACACACACACACACACACACACACAAATGCACACACACACGCCTGTTTGCACACATACACTAACACAAATGGAAACATAAACAACTGCAGGCTGACATATGCCAACACACACACATACACACACACACTGATATGCAGAAAAACATCCAAAAGAGAAGAAAAGTTACACAATATTGCCAAACACACAACTATTTCACATATTCATACAAACACACACACATACAGATACACACCCACACGTTGGATCGGTCAATACACACATTGATCACCTTCTGATTTACAGAAGCAGCATGTATTGTAAACAGCAGCATGGATTTTTCTGTTTCCATAAAATACACAATTTATTCACTTTTTAGAGGCAAATCAATGTGCTTCTCTGGATGTAGAACAAGTTTCTCTCACATACTGTATTACAAAACAAACACAAAAAAAACAGACAGGGCTGGTATTCATGCATACTGATACATAAGATGTTGCCAGGCCTTTCGGATTTATTTACATAGCTGGAAATAGCTGATTGATTGGACTTTGAGCACTCATGAGAGGTAATTATGAGTCTCTGATGTAAATCACCCACATCACACACTAGAAGATATGAAAGCCTATAGAGACGTATAGAAAGGTTTCAGTTTTGGATGAAACACACAAATTACAGTATGTCACCAAACATGCTAAAGTTAAGCATTAAATATATAGAGATGTAGTATCGTCAACAATCATTTCAAAAAGTCTGCAGAGATTAATGTTTAGCATGAAATATTTATGGTGTGTCGGGCAGTGCAGTGTGTTTTCTACTGTTGGTGTGTTATTCTCTGAGCATTACTCAGAGTTGTCGTGTCGCCATGCAAACATCAGTGACTGAAGCACTCAAAAATGACCGCTTTGAGAGCAATTCCAATTTTAGCTCATACCTGGAATTCTGCTGTAGCTAAAGAGAAGAGCAATAGCTTTTTATTTATCACTTTGGTAGCTCAGTGGTCAGCACGGTCACGACACAAAATGAGTGTCCACAGTTTGAATTTCTGAGTCCAACTCTGGATGTCTACTTTAGTTTTAGCTACAGTGAAATCATTATTGCAATAAGGCTTGGTTCACAGCTGGCATTCCAGTTCATTTTGGTTAACTTTTACCCACAATTTTTGCATTGTTGACCAATAACAAGCCACCTTGGCAGTGTTAACTTTTGAGAGGGTGAGTCCAAAATGGAGGAAGCTATCATAACTTTTCCACTGTTCCACAAAAAGACATGGTTTGCAGACCATGATGAGACAGGACTCAATCATATGATCACTTTTTTGGAATAGACTGTGTGAGGTTATTGTTACATTAGTGTCTAAGTTAAGCTAATGAGTTAGCTTAGTGAGCTTTATTTTCCTTCTTCAGTAACTTTTTTTTATGGTGAGCAAACTTGGAAAGTTTCTCTCTATTAGAACTTGTGTTGACTTAATCAAAAGTACATTTTCACATACATTTGGACAGATGATACATGTACAGCCCCATGTTGAGCAAGGCACTAATACTGTCAGAGATAAGGATTCATTTAATTGTTACCATGTCCAGTGTTAATTTGATATCAGATATAGTGTATAAGCTCTTATCTCCGTCCAAAATGTTGTAAAATCTCAGCTGGCACTGAGCCTTTGGGAGTTTTTGGATAAGAGTTTTTTTTTTAAATTATTTTTCCATTTGTGTTTTGTGGACTCAAAACCTAAATGAAGGAGAGAGATAAAATGAAAAAGAATAAATATCCTCGCTATTTGTTGATTTGTATTTATGTGTTGCTCTATGTGAGACTGAGTTTGGATGCTTTTATCTTACACACACACACACACACACTCACACATTCACACAGACACACACAGGCACCTACACACCTAAGGGTGCTTTGTGTAAATAAGCGTACCTGCACCCCTGTAGGGAGGTCAGAACACTCATCTATCTAGCCCTGCCTAGGGTCATCATACTCATACACACAAACACACACACACACACTTCCCTCACTCACACAGTCTTTCTCCTTTTTCTGTTTTCTCTCTTCCTCAGAAACACACACACCTTGTCCACCCTGCAGCCATCATTTAGTGGTTTGTGTTCAGAAAGTGTTTTGGATGTGTAACACTAGAGATGACACGGGAAGACACAGGAAGACAGAACACTGTCCAGAGGTCACTGTGTGTGTGTTTGTGTGTGTGTGTGTGTGTGTGTGTGTGTGTGTGTGTGTGTGTGTGTGTGTGTGTGTGTGTGTGTGTGTGTGTGTGTGTGTGTGAGTGAGTGCGCGTGTGTGTGTCCTAATGTTTTCAAGCTACAGAGGTGGCAAACACCTGCGGAGTGCTGCTCATGCTGCTCACCCCTTAATGTCTTTGTCTTCTGTACACTAACACACACATACACACACTTAACATTGGATTCAAAGGAGCTTTATGTTGGTTTATTTTTGCCATCCCTATAACCACATCTGTCCATCACTGAATCAGTGACTGAGTGATGAAGTCACACCACTGGTCAGCTGTAGGCCACCAAAGCGAAGAATCCCAGAAGTCATTTCGCACCAAGCGCCACTAATGGTGGAGATCAAGCTGTTTCGCTGTAGGACTGTTAATATGTCACTTTATGTTTTAATATTTTTTCAGGTAAGAAAGTAACCATTTAGATTCCCAATATGTGATCAGCTTATCTAAATAATGTCTGTTTTAATGTCCTGTCAAAATAAGAAGTTTGGTTGTTTATGGTAAATATAATTAAAGCAATATATCAAACACATTTACAAATGCAAAATTTACACACATGAAACATACTGTGTTGGGGTCATTTACACTTAGCGTTAATATTTAACTTGATGATCACTGCATTAGAACAGTTTTTCAGGGTGTGGGCAGATGAAATAATATTTACCCAAAAAAAATTAAATTTTTTTTTAGTGTTTTTCTCATGTGTATAGCACATTTACAACTTCTGTATAAAAAGTGCTACACAAATAAATTAACTTAAAGTTACATAAAAACAAATGTGTTAAAAATGCTGTGATGTCAATGTCTGACGGTAACCTAGTGACATACTAATTAAAAGTTTCACACATACCATGTTTTGACCTACGCTTGTTTTAATTGATGAGAGATTTGAAAAGGATTTTTGTAGTATTGTGTAACCCCCCTCGCTCTCTCTCTCTCTTTCTCTCTCTCCAGGGAGGTTGCAGTACTTTAGTCTCTTCCTGCAACCAAACCTGATTTCTAATGTTTGGGGAGGGACTGAAGCACAGAGAAAATGGAGTTTGGGATGGACGGACAGACGGCAGGATGGAGGGGGAACACAGCAGAGAGGTAGGAAGGATGGTGCAGACGTAGGACAGTGTATTTTTTAGACATGTTGACAATGGTAATTATTTCTTCACTCTGTTAGACAATATTACATGTCTGGTCCAAAAAGAATAGCCAACAAATTATTTAACCTCTTAAACCCCACTTTGGTGATGTTCTGTCAAACACTGTTCAAACTCAACTGTAAAGGAGATACCAAAGTCTCTAAAGAGACATGATATGCTCAGCTGTACTTGGGGAAAATGTGCAAAAATTGTATTTGAATATTTAACACAACACAAACAGCCTCAGTGAAGAAGTACTGAATCAATTCTGATGTGGACCCACACTCTAAAATAAAGTAAAGTGATCTTAATAATGGAACTTTACATTTTTTAGGTTGATAAAACCCCCCAAAAATGATGGAAAATAGTTGCACCTGTAACATGTGCTCTCCTCTGTTGCTCACTATGACTATTTTTAGTTTTTCCTTATTTGTACAGACTATCAGTGTTTATGACTTTTAGGGAGGATGTCATACACTCTACAGATTATAAAATTCTCTGGGACATGATTTTAGGTATATGAATACAAAATAATGAATAATACAATTGCAATAGATCAAGTTATCAATAAATACTGTAAAACTCTCCATATTTCAATGACATATTTGAGGAAAAGCATTGATCCTGTTCCTCTGTACACCTGCATAAATAAACACAGATTTATGACACAGACCCATATGAATGTAAACATTGCACACAGACTGTAAAACAGGTGCATCAACACTATTCATACATGTGTGCATACATAGATGCATAAATAAACTCATAAAGATAAATCAGTAAATTTTAACCACAACATAAAATAAGCATGTTGTGGTTATGGGGCATTAGCAGTTGTATTTACCATCCTGACCATCACTTAACAGCGTTCACTTTCTGTGTGCGAGTGTCTGTGTGTGTGTATGCACATACTTGCGGGCGTGTTAAAGCTTTTAGTGAGACAGAGACTGAGCAATTCCTCTTCTCTAACTGTCAGAGAGACCTCATCTTGTCTCTGATTGTTGTTCTCTGATTCTGGCAAACACACACACACACACACACACACACATACACACCTCGAGAGTGCAGGTCCCTTCTGGTTTGCCCTCACTGCACACAACCACCCTCCAGCCCCCGCACTCGCACTCCTTTTATGTTCTTAAATATTGATAAGTAGCTTTGCAACATTAATATCTTAGATGGCTTACAAGAACACTTAAATAAAATCTCACTCGCGGCCCCCCTCTTCCTCCCCCCTCCCTCCCTCTCCTCCAGCCTCTCATTTGTTTTTCATTTCTGTAATGCGTTTATCTGTTTGGGAAGAGTGTGTGTGTGTGTGTGTGTGTGTGTGTGTGCATGAGGGGGAGGGGGTGGGGGGACAAGAGGATTATAGAAGTGTGTGTGTGCATGCTTGTATAATGAAAATGGGTTTTTTCATTTTACAGACATTTTTACATAAAATTGTACTAAAAAGAGAGAATATGGTGTGATTTGTTTTATTGAAAAATTATAGCATGCCAAAAACACAATCCATAGTTGTTTCTGATTAGTTGAGATGTTTGTTAAAATTGTTTACTTGGACATAGTTCTGGTCTAAATTTGTAAATAAAAATACAAAATATAACTATGTTACCATTTAACTCACTGGGGAAACGAATCTATCAATGAGTTCAAATTACTACAAGCACTTTAAAGGATCAAATGCCGTTTTGGTTAGTAGTCATTGTATAAGCGTGTTAATGGCCCACAAGTTGTCTCAGTACAGTAAATAATGAACTCACCTTTAAAACTGCAACTAACGATTATTTTCATTACTGAATAACCTGCTGATTTTTTCTTTTCTCAGTGAATATAGTGGTAACAGGTAAGTCCCTAAAATGCCAGAAAATAGAGAAAAATGCACATCACAATGTTTTTTTTTTAAAAGAAATCCCAATGTGATATTATTGGATAATATCATATATTATTAGATAATGTCACATTGGCCTTAAAATTTTGTTTTGTCCAACAAACTGTCCAAAACCCATTTATTTTGTTTATTGTGAGTTAAGACTAAGAAAAGAAGGAATTTAGAAGCTCAACCAGAGAATGAAAACATTTTTGCTCGAAAAAACGACTTTAAAGATGAATCAATTATCAAGAAATTTGCTGATTATTTTTGGCTGAACCACTAATTAATTAATAGACTAATATTTTTTAGCTCTCCTCACCAAAGAAAATAAATCTCCACCTGCGGCACATCGATCATCAGTCTTGAGCACTGGTGCGGGCTAATAAGAATAGATGCCATTTACATATGAATACTGTCTTTTGCCCTTTATGTGTTCACATGATCTTGAAATTAAGTTTTTTTTTTTTTAAAAGAGAATGCCTTTTAAGAGAGCAACATTTATGTCCAGGAGAGATTCTGGTGTTTTCTTAATTCTTTGAAAGATTCATTGATGTCACTTTGAACAAAGGGGAAGTGTGAGAGAAAACACAGGCAAAGACATGAAGATGATGAGATTAAGCTGAGGCTCATTCAACTAGAGCCTACATTGACAAAACCTCAACATAATCTCATTTATTAGCAGAAAGAAACTCATTTAACTTACAAGGATGACGGTGACTTGTTAACACTACACCACCAGTTTAAGAGTGTGTATGTATATATGTGTGTGTGTGTGTGTGTGTGTGTGTGTGTTTCTGTTGTGTGACTTGACAACCCCACAGAGGTCCTAAGAGGCTGATAGAGAGTTTTAAAGGGATTAGAACAGGATTAGGGACCAACTGGGAAGGATTAGCTCCCGGAATCTCTTATAGCTGCTCACATAGCAGATACCAGAAACACAATGTCTGTGGCACACACACACAAACACACACACACACACAAACACACACACACACACACACACACACACACACACACACACATACATACACACACACAAGCATGCATCCAGCGCCACACACACTTGTCCTCTGAACAGCGTTTTTCTTTCTGTGTCATCTTCTCAACAAGTGTTAAACGTCCAAGAATGTTTTCACATAACAGAGTTGTTGAGTGGGTGTAGTTGTTTCAGAGGAAGTGTCCTCATCTTTATTCAGAGGTTTTAGATGGCCCAATTACACTCATGCTTCAATGATGAACCCAATCAATTGACAGCTGGTCTGAAATTAAAAAAAAAAATTAAAAAAAAAATCCAGATTCACATTTGGACAAATTTACAAAAGTATGTCCCAAACAACTCAAAGACAATTACAAGTTCTATGGAGCAATGCAGAAAGAAACATCCAGTCCTTCAGAGTTATTTTACTGCCCTGCTAACAGTGCATGCTGAGGGTCAAGTAACTCTTTGCATAAAGTCAGTGAGTTGAATTGAACCACTTTTGCTTTTTGGAATATGTTTGGATCAATTCTGCAACTATTGTGTGGTTTTTAAAGCAAAAAAGCATTGTTTAACTGCCAAGTTTGGCACCACATCATCATTGCATGAGACTCACACACTCCGTTTTTAATATGTCAGGATAAACCACTTTGTGATACATCATCTCATTTTAAAGGGTATTTTAGTGCCATTTAGTGTATCAAATTGAAAGGAAAAATAATGATTTCTTTAGTAAAAAATGATAAACGCTAGCTGAAAAAGAACCATTGACCCTATTAACAGAAAGAAAGATGATAAAATCATGAAAGCAAAGAAGGAAAACATTCAGAGGAAAGTGTAAAAGGCCTTGAAACAAAAATATAAGAGAAAAAGAAAAGACTGTTCTTTCTTGAAATGTGGTGACTTGTCTTGAGAAATGTATTAAAGAATCCCATATTTTTTTTAACTACACAGTTTACCACGGAATTATATTGAACCAAACTTTTCAGTCTATTGCAGAAGATCACTATTTTTAGCTTCAGGCAACTTTTCAGTGCATTAACTTCAAAGTCAAATCAGTTTTAACAGTTGTGTCTAAAAATAATCTCAAAAAACACTCCACATCTTAGGTGTTACGTGAATACACACACACATAGACAAAAAGGCCCTCTTGACCGTGTGTTTGGGCTACCCGAGCGCAGCCTCTTCCTTCAACAAGACAAATATTTGGTCCAGAGCGTTTGCTACTCGTGTGTGTGCATGCACCGTGCGTGTGCGTGTATGTGTGTGTCGCAGGGCATTTTTCCGGGGGAAGCCAAACGGAGAAGAGTGATAGGCCGACGTACGGCGAGGTTCATCAAAGTCACGGCGTGCGACGGCACTCATTTTTCATTGGCTGAGGGGTCCTGCGCACCTGCAACCTGAAGCAGCCAGCCCACCTGAGAGAGAGAGAAAGAGAGGGGAGGGAAAGAGAAGAACGAGAGAAAGAAAGATGACAAGAGAAACAGAGTAACAAACAAACATGAGGTAGAGTTGCTGGAAGAAACCAAGAGCATGAGGGAGGGAGAGAAAGGGAGACGCTGGTCCATGGGACAGTTTGAACGACAGCGTTCTCCCTTTTACATTTCACACCCGGACGCTCCTCGCACTGCCGGGGGAGGAGGCAGGGAGGAGGTGTGTGTGGTGTGGGTTGTTTTGCTCAAGGGAGAAAGATGGGGAGATACATTTTGAGGATGTTATTATTATACGTTTACCTTGTTTTTGGCTCACAGGCGGACTAAAAAAAAGGCACACACACACATCCACATGTCAACATACTAGCATATACACACACACATACACACACACACACACACACACACACACACACACACACATACAAACAGACATGCAGTCAAACCCATGAAACCTTGAAGTTCACTTTTTGAAACCAAATAGATGTATCCATGAGGGAGACGTTTTCAGACTTGTGTGTATAGTATATTTCATATATATTCACTTTAAGAATATTTTTTGTACACAGTCCTTTCTACTGTAAAAGTCACTGTGTTTTATTAAATAAATCAGAAGAACAGTCACTATCTTCTATGTAAGGGATGTAAGTTTTCTGATGCTCAAGGATCTTTCAGCTGTTGAAATGTTTTAGATTTATTTTCACATGAAAAGGATAATTCAGTTAGACTGAATATCACCTCAGCTGCCGAGACGTTTTCTTTAGCTCTTTATTATAAACTGGTTTGGCCATTATTCGTATTGGCAATAACATTGTACTCACTGAAGGTACAAGAAAACAAAGGTCTGTAGGTTTTAAAGAAACTACTGTGTTAGTCAAACTTATTTGGAGGACAAAACAAACAACGACCCAAATTGTTAGTTGTACACATTCATCACAGTTTACAGACCAACCTCCTTATTCAACCTTGACCTACAGAACTTGCTGTAGTGCTGTAGCACAATTTTTGTGTGTAATAAGGATTTTAACTGTCATTTCGGGTATGATCACATTCATAATAAAGTGAAAAATTTGACTGCTCGTTTCTTGCCCCATCAGACTTCTTTTGTAGCCATTACTTCTTCCTTCCAGTTCTCAACAGTCACTGTTTATGGGTACAAGGTTATCATGACCAACAGAAATGAAAATTGTGAAAAGTAGATATAATAAACTTGGAATTATCCTTTAATCTCCCATGACTGTCACCCCCTGAATCATTCTGGTCTATTACAAATATCAAATTAATTTTTTTGTTTAGAATATTTGAAATGGTCCAGAGAACTGTGTTCCTTTTAGAAAATGTCTGTGGAGAAAGAAGCAGAAGATGTAGTAAGATTAAGAAATAAGTCCTAATGTTGGTTGACACCTAACAGCCAATCAGAAACAAATGCTTTCTGTAGTTGGCACTTGTACAGAATGTTATATTGAGCAGACTTTTTCTTTGACAACAAGTTTAAAAAGTAAGTGAAACACCAACAGTAATTCTGAGTGTGTGTGTGTGTGTGTGTGTGTGTGTGTGTGTGTGTGTGTGTGTGTGTGTGTGTGTGTGTGTGTGTGTGTGTGTGTGTGTGTGTGTGTGTGTGTGTGTGTGTGTGTGTGTGATGGAGGGGGGGTATTACCTGCAGCAGGTTGAGGTCATCATAACCGTGTGATGTCCATCGCGCCTGTCAGCACACGTTTGATTGTACACACACCTCGTTGTTGCCCCCGGCCACAGAAACCCAGCGTCTGTCCGCTATACTACACGCTATACTGGAGCCATCACTCAGCCACTGTCACACAGACACACACACTTACAGAGTCACACACATGCAGGTAAAGACACATATAAATAGACACAATGTGACAGAAACACATACTCACACACACATGGTCTGGCAGACACACATATCACTTACACACTCCCTCCTGCTGCTTGGGTTCAAGCGTACACACTCTCACTCACTCACAGCAGACGGCTTACACTGGAAATGAAGCTAATCCATCACCTGGAACACACACACACACACACGGCAGGCATCGTCACCTTCACAGCTCACCTATTATCATTGTGACATCTATGCCTGCTGGACACTGTAGCTGCTGTGATGAATTCATAAATGCACACACACACACACACACACACACTCGCACATGTCTGTGACTTTATGCACAAGCACAGTGAACAAACCCAAAGAAATGTAAAAC
Source organism: Scomber scombrus (assembly GCF_963691925.1). Lineage (NCBI taxonomy): Eukaryota > Metazoa > Chordata > Actinopteri > Scombriformes > Scombridae > Scomber > Scomber scombrus. Next base: position 19,818,847 of record NC_084984.1, read on the forward strand.
TGCTTTATTGTTTGTTTACTGAAGGTCCCAAGATAGCAAATACACTAAAGCTTCATTGTACAGTGTACTTTCATGCTTTTTTCTATTATTGTCATTTGTGTAGTGTACAGTAGTATACATTTATTTCATGTCTCTCATTCAGAAATCCATCCATGTCTGTACCTTTATATCATTTTACTGTAAAGGTGATGAGCAAGAGCCAAAAGTGCAACATAACCACACACACACACACTCACACACACACACATACACACAGCTTTTATCAAACAGGGCCTTTTCACAGTAGGCATTAAAACATGTCCGAGCAGGGAAAGCACAGCAGGAGAGGAAGAAGTGTCCAGATCCTCTAAGAAAAAGAAAGTAATTTACCAGTAACAGTCATGCATTCAAAATTCCATGTAAAGAATACAATACCCACATGCCCATCTGTAGTTTATTGTGTCTACACTGTAAGAAATCAGTGACAAAAACGCATAAACGTTTGGTGCCAGGATAAAACACCAAATAAACAAACATGCAACTGTCAGGACAAATATGCTCACTAACTCAAGCTGCTGAAACCTTAGGTTAGCTTTAACAAAACTTTTGAATGAATTTTTGCACTTGATAAAAATAGTTGATTTTGTTATTTCTTGTTGTTGAGTCGCAGTAGGAAGGGATTACTTCACAGCCAGAGTGGAGAGTGAGATTACAGCACCTTTTTGACCAACTTTTTAACATGCATACATGTTATCATGTATGCATAAGTACAAATTATGCAGACTACCCCCTTTCAAAGTGTCATATCATTATTTATACATAATTTTATTTGAGTGTTATTACTGAATTTTAATGTTTTAGCAAACTAATCAATATGTCATTTATGTTACATCTTACAATCTTACAATCAGTTAATGAAGCAGTTAGCTGTTAGATACATTAAGTGAAGTGAAAAGGATGTTTCCACCTAAAATGCAGTACAACATAGTCTTAAATGAAATTACTCAGGTACTTAATTACAGTGCTTACTTTCATCATTGAAGCATGGGTGTAATTAAGAATATTAATAATGGCTGCATTTCATTTTGATGTTTCACTGCCAGGGCCCTGCTGGCTCACATGAATGCGTCACCGGGACAACTAAAAGGAACAGAGCCGTTGTTAATGTTATTAGTTTCACCTGTGCTTCTCCATCTATGATAAGTCAAATCATCATCTGTGAAAAAGGCCGATAACTCATCCAACTGGAAACTCGTTTGCAGGTACAAAAAAAAGCACCGCCCACAGCTGTGACTGATGTAAAATTCACACCAAAATCACCCCCCAAAACAACAACAAGAACACAAAATTCCTCGGAGAGTCACTGTTGTGCATGTTTGACAAATGCTCGCCGGCAGCGCTGCAGTCTCGTCCAGCAGCTCGCTGAAGGCTACAGCAGCGTCGTTTCATGGCTCTCTTGTTACTGGGCTGTAAATTCAGCGGATGGCTCCTGTCTCTGCGTATTGATCCATCCCGTCACCTTGAACCTCGGTATTGACACATGGGGTGACGCTGAGCGGGGAAAAGCGGCAATTTACCGACCCTCAATTATGACATTCATAGATGATGTCACAACCGGGGCACAGTGCTTTGGGACACACACACACACACACACACACACACACACACACACACACACACACACACACACACACACACACACACACACACACACACACACACACAGTTCGTCAAGGGATTGAACCCATTTGTTTGAGCTTCGTGCACCAAAACACACACTCAGACACACAGCAAGCAAAGGCTATACTCTAAACAGCACTTAATGGAACCCTGTGAGCTTGTGTGTGATTCTGTGTGTGTCTGCGCACACATCAAGTATCTATGATTGGGCGAGTGTATGTGTGTGTATCACCTCTGACAGCCTATCTAATGTCTGCTGTCCTCTCGTTCCCCAGACAGATGGTTCACTGGACCATGTCATTAGCAGAATACAGTTAGCCATTATAATGTCATATTCAATACCACATATTAATAGTGCAATAGCATGAGGCAAAACATTCTCCGCTCCCATACTGAAACCCCCAGCTCTGTGTCTATCCTCTTGTAAGGCCAGGCGTAACAGTAAAAGCTGTGTAATTACTGTGTGACCGTCAGACGCCAAGTATTTTTAATCTACTACTTAATATTGTTTGCTGCATACTTGTAACAACATAGCTACTCAACTGTAGCCTCAAGCTCAATCAGTCATATTTGTGACTGGGAACATTTCTTTAGGGAAACAGGAAAAAGACATTAAAGACAGTGTGTCCGTTTCGTCAGCAGTGACCAGCTGTCCTAAAACAATCAGCACAACCTTTTGCTTCAGTGAAGCTAAGAGGTCCCAGGCTCTGTATGTGTATCTCCGAAAGTAAACAAGATTAGTAAAAATGTCATGCTTCTCATGAAATTGTAGTAGATTTTAAAAATGAACCATGTGTAGGTGTTTACATCATGACAGCTAACGTCCATAAGAGTTAACACTTTGAGGAAGTTTAAAAAGAAACATTAGAGGTAGGTGTGTGTGTGTGTGTGTGTGTGTGTGTGTGTGTGTGTGTGTGTGTGTGTGTGTGTGTGTGTGTGTGTGTGTGTGTGTGTGTGTGTGTGTGCTCTGATGCAGATATTTAGTCCAATGTTGAAAATGAGTCATGATGTATGACTATGATTGACAATAGCTGTACTATACCAAAAAACAACACATTTTCTAGTGTTTGTTTATGTTGATTTCTTTCACAAAACTAATGTCAAAATCCATATTAGGAATACATTTTTTAATGGAGCTACATTTAAACTCTGACTCTCTCTGGTTATCAACAAATAGTACCAGGAGTCTATGTTTTATATTAGTTTGTCTTAGAGCTTAAATTAGTTGATTGACAGAAAATAATCATTAAGGATGCCAAATATTAATTATAAAAATTGGGTACAGCATCTCACATGTCAGAATGTGCTTCTTTTCTCTGTTTTGTGCCTTTACAAATTGAATGTATTTGGGTTTTGACCGGTTGGTTGGACAAAACGAGCAATTTGAAGATGTCACCTTGGGCTCTGAGAAACTGTCAGGGGTTAGGCTTAGTGTTACCTTTTATTACACAATGTATATGCCAAATAATTCATTGAAAAAAAATTGGCAAATTAATATATAATTTCAAATATTATTTGCAGCCCTAGTGAACAGTAGAGATATATTTTTTAATGTTTTTGCTTGTTTTTGGAATGCATAGTCCTACCAAACAAAGTTTGACTTTCAAGCAAATATAAAATATTTAAAGTTCAAAGTATATAAAATATTCATCCACATCTTTCAAAAAGAGCAGATGAGTCTACTTTTGAGGCCATTCACTTGCTTTAAAATAATTATGATCTTTCAATGACCCAACTTTTGGTCCTGACCTTCACATGAAGTACACTGCTATATTGCATTACAAATGGATTTCAAATTGAAGCCATATCAGATGTCACATATCTGATTCAGTAAATAGTGGCCAGGGGCCGCCTAGCCATCGTTAATACTGTATTCAAAATCCATTGATGAGATCATGAAAAACAGTGTGTGTGTGTCTGTTTGCCCTCCTAAGACTCACCCCTGTATGTACTGACACTCATAAACACACACACACACACAGAGAAACAGAGACACACTCCCGTGGGTCTGAGTGCTCTCAATGTTGACCGTTGAGGATGTGGGTCAGAATAAGAGGGCAAAGAGAGAGAGGCTCTTAACAGCCCACACAGATGGGCCATACTCACACACACAAACACACGCACACACTCTGGGAGGTCAGGGTTCACCTGGAGAAGGTCTGGTCACCGTCCATCCATCAGTTTTATTACTGAGTCATGTCAAAACAGAAAGGACCAGAGATGCGAGATACAAACAGATTGTTGAATTGGAAAAAGGCGAACAAGGAGCGGCTTTTAAAACATAAAAGGTTCAGAATCTATCATAACTATTCTAATAATAAGGAAACAAATTACCGGAAATACATATACAGGCAGTTTATATCCAGTCATGCCATTGGACTTTTTCTTGGGACAGTCAATCAAAAATATCCAACAGATTTTCATACATCATTAAATAATTTTCAATCATGCTTCTCTTTTAGCTGACATCAACATATTAAACTAATATTTCTTCACATATAGTAAGATATAATCTCTTGGAAGGGGACACAGTTGCAGACCTCTCCAACCAATATTCTAATTTCAGCAGCAGGAAAGAGTTTCTTTTGTGCTGGAATCAGATCTTATTTAGAATCAATTGAACTGCAGCTGGGCTTGTTCACATCTATTATCTTGGTAAATATTCTGCTAAATAGAAAAATGTGCACCCCTGACACCCTAATTAGCAACAAGTTTAGTAAATATCATAAGCTGGCTAAAGAAGACAACATTGTTTATGTTTGTACATGATGAACTGTACAAATAAAGATAACCACACATATTTTTGGACACTTATTCCTCAAAGACATTTATGGTGTTCTATTTTATAGTGAAAACATCTGTTTGTTACTATTTAAGGACCAGTGTTCAGGATGTAGTGGTATCTAGTGGTAATGTTACAGATTGCGATCAATTGAATATCCGCCACCACAACCTCCCCTTCCAAGTGGTTTGTCCATTCTGGGCTACTCTACAAACAGGGCAGACCCCATGGAAGAGGACCCACGCTCTATATAGATATAAAGGGCTCATTCTAAGACAACGAAAATACCACAATTTTATATTTTCAGGTGATTATTCATCAATCAAATCATATTTATGAATATTATGCTCCATTTCTGCCAAGTCCACTCTGCTAAATGCCACTAGATTCTACACAAAGCTCCATTAAATGTTTAATTGAATCAGCCTGTGCATGGTGGCTACTGTGAATTTTTTGTGAATTCTGCATTATCCCATTTAGATAAAATACAACAAACGTACTGTCCTGTAGTGTAAACTGTAACAGAGAGCCATGTTTTATTATTGTATGTTTTGCCTGTTGACCCTTAGTTACAAGCAAGTGTGATTGAAAAGTAAGTTTTAAAAAATGGGAAATTTAGATGCACTCTTTATGTGCACTTTG